>NC_057797.1:299284936-299336605 GCF_018294505.1 Triticum aestivum
TGGCGCGGGCGTCAGGGCGGCGAGGGTGGGGGCGTTGGGGCCGCGGACCGGTGGGGTTTCAGGGGCGTCGGGGTGGCGCCACTGAGGTGAGGGAGAGAGAGAGGGGTGGGGTGCGGGGCCGGCCGTTTTTTAGTTAGGTTTAATTTATTTGTCGTCTGCTAGCAGACGCCAAAGAGCGTAGCTAGTGGGGTGGGGTTGGGGGGAAACGGCCGTTAGGTAGCCACTTTGTTTGTCGTCTGCTCGCGGATGACAAAGAAGCTTTGCAATAGCTAGCAGACGGCAAAGTCAGTGACCATTAGGTGGTTCTCACTAGTGGGCCACCCTCCCTCTTTGCCGTCCGCTAGCAGACGACAAAGCTTCTATGCTGTCTGCTAGCTGACAGCAAAGAGCTAGTTGACGGAAAACATGCTCTTTGTCGCTGAGGGAGTCCTGGATTAGGGGGGTGTTCGGATAGCCGGACTATACCTTCAGCCGGACTCCTGGACTATGAAGATACAAGATTGAAGACTTCGTCCCGTGTCCGGAAGGGACTTTCCTTGGCGTGGAAGGCAAGCTTGGCGATACGGATATGCAGATGTCCTACCATTGTAACCAGCTTTGTATAACCCTAACCTTCTCCGGTGTCTATATAAACCGGAGGGATTTTAGTCCGTAGGACAACATACACATCAACAATCATACCATAGGCTAGCTTCTAGGGTTTAGCCTCTTCGATCTCGTGGTAGATCTACTATTGTACTACCCATATCATCAATATTAATCAAGTAGGACGTAGGGTTTTACCTCCATCGAGAGGGCCCGAACCTGGGTAAAACTTCGTGTCCCTTGCCTCCTGTTACCATCCGGCCTAGACGCACAGTTCGGGACCCCCTACCCGAGATCCGCCGGTTTTGACACCGACATTGGTGCTTTCATTGAGAGTTCCTCTGTGTCGTCGCCGTCAGGCTCGATGGCTCCTATGATCATCAATAGCGATGCAGTCCAGGGTGAGACCTTCCTCCCCGGACGGGTCTTCGTCTTCGGCGGCTTCGCACTACAGGCCAATTCACTTGGCCATCTGGAACAGATCGAAAGCTACGCCCCTGGCCGTCAGGTCAGATTTGGAAGTTTAAACTACACGGCTGACATCCGTGGGGACTTGATCTTCGACCGATTCGAGCCACTGCCGAGCGCGCCGCACTGTCACGACGAGCATGATCTAGCTCTGCCGCCGAACAGTGCCCTGGAGGCCGCACCCCCATCAGCTTCGACCTTTAATTCGGAGCCAACTGCGCTGATCAAGGATGGGTGGTTGGACGCCACCTCGGGGGCTGCGATCCCAACAGCGATCGAGCCGAACACCAGCTCCGCACTCCGCGAAACTCATGACTCCAAGGAGCCGGACTCCTCTCCGAACTCCGAACCCCTCGCGCCCCTGCCGATCGAATCCGATTGGGCGCCGATCATGGAGTTTACTGCTGCAAACATCTTTCAGCACTCGCCTTTCGACAATATTATGAAGACCCTGAAGTCTCTCTCTTTATCAGGAGAGCCCTGGCCGTACTACGGTCAGCAAGGTGGGGGTACGGACGATGAAGAAATTCAAAGCCCACCCACCACCCACTTTGTAGCCACTGTCGATGATTTAACCGACATGCTCGACTTCGACTCCAAAGACATCGACGGTATGGACGCCGATGAAGGAGACAATGAAGAACCAGCGCCTATTAGGCCCTGGAAAGCCACCTCATCATATGACATATACATGGTGGACACCCCAAAAGAGGGAGATGGCGATGGAACAACGGAGGATGACCCCTCCAAGAAGCAGCCCAAGCGCCGGCGTCAGCGGCGCCGATCAAAATCCCGCCAAAACAAATACGGTGATTCGAGCACGGGAGATAATAATACTCCGGAGAGTGCCGAAGAAAACACCCTCTAGCAAGATTTAGCACAGGAGGATGGAGAAACTAGCCCTCATGAGAGAGCGGCAGACAGAGAGGTCGAGGACGATTATTATATGCCTCCCTCCAAAGACGAGGCAAGCCTCGACGAGGACGAATTCGTCGTGCCAGAGGATCCCGTCGATCAAGAGCGTCTTCAACGCAGGCTTATGGCCACGGCAAGAAGCCTCAAGAAAAAATAGCAACAGCTCAGAGCTGATCAAGATTTGCTAGTCGGCAGATGGACTGAAGTCCTTGCGGCCGAAGAGCATAAACTCGAATGCCCATCCAAGAGCTACCCAAAGTGCAGGTTGCTACATCGATTAGAGGAGGAAGCACCTGATGCGGCCGACCGGCCACCTCATGGCCGCGACCGAGAGGCCTCTCGGCCCTCCACTCAAGCCGCACCCCGTACCAAGGCACGGGAATATGCGCCGGAGTTACGAGATATGTTGGAGGACAAGGCAAGGCAAGGGCGCCCCACGGCTCGAGACGGTAACCGTCACGCCGGCCACAAATTCGGCAGGGCCGAACACAGTAGACAAAGCTCATTGGAGCTACGTCATGATATAGCCCAGTACAGAGGCACCGCACACCCACTATGCTTCACAGACGAAATAATGGATCATCAAATCCCCGAGGGTTTCAAACCCATAAACATCGAATCATATGATGGCACAACAGATCCGGCGGTATGGATCGAGGATTATCTGCTTCATATCCACATGGCCTGCGGCGATGATTTCCACGCCATCAAATACCTCCCCCTCAAGCTTAAAGGACCAGCTCGGCATTGGCTTAACAACTTGTCAACAGGATCAATCAGTTGTTGGGAGGACCTAGAAGCCGCATTCCTCGACAATTTCCAGGGCACTTATGTGCGACCCCCAGACGTCGATGACCTAAGTCACGTAATTCAGCAGCTAGAGGAATCGGCTAGGCAATTTTGGACACGGTTCCTTACAAAGAAAAATCAAATAGTCGACTGTCCGGACGCTGAGGCCCTAGCAGCCTTCAAGCACAATATCCGTGACGAGTGGTTGGCCCGACACCTTGGATAGGAAAAGCCGAAATCTATGGCAGCACTCACGACACTCATGACCCGCTTTTGCGTGGGAGAAGACAGCTGGCTTGCTCATAGCAACAATATGACCAAGAACCCTGGTAATTCGGACACTAGGACTGTAGTGGCAAGTCGCGTCACAACAAGCAGAAGCGCCGCATTAACGGCGACAATACTGAGGATACGGTAGTTAATGCCGAATTCAGAGGCTCTAAATCCGGTAAGCGGAAAAAGCCATTCAAAAGGAATCCTAGGGGCCCGTCTAGTTTGGACCGAATACTCGACCGCTTGTGCCAGATACATCGCACCCCCGAAAAACAGGCCAATCACACCAACAGGGATTGTTGGGTGTTCAAGCAGGCAGGCAAGTTAAACGCCGAAAATGAAGACAAGGGGCTACATAGCGATGACGACGAGGAGCCCCGGCCGCCGAACAACAGTGTACAGAAGGGTTTTCCCCCACAAGTGCGGACGGTGAACATGATATACGCAACCCACGTCCCCAAAAGGGAGTGGAAGCGCGCGTTAAGGGACGTATACGCGGTAGAGCCAGTCGCCCCAAAGTTCAACCCATGGTCCTCCTGCCTGATCACCTTTGATCGAAGGGACCTTCCCACTAGCATCCGTCATGGCAGATTTGCCGCATTGGTTCTAGACCCAATTATTGACGGATTTCATCTCACTAGAGTCCTTATGGACGGCGGTAGCAGCCTGAACCTGATTTACCAGGATACAGTGCGGAAAATGGGCATAGATCCCTCGAGGATTAAGCCCACAAAAACAACCTTTAAAGGCGTAATACCAGGTGTAGAGGCCAACTGTACAGGCTCGGTCACACTTGAAGTGGTCTTCGGATCTCCGGATAATTTCTGAAGCGAGGAGTTAATCTTCGACATAGTCCCGTTCCACAGTGGTTATCACGCACTGCTTGGGCGAACCGCATTCGCCAAGTTCAATGCGGTACCGCACTACGGATACCTTAAGCTCAAGATGCCATGTCCTCGAGGAGTAATTACGGTCAATGGAAACACCGAACGCTCCCTCCGAACGGAGGAGCACACGGCGGCCCTTGCAGCGGAAGTACAAAGCAGCCTCTCCAGGCAGTTCTCTAGTCCGGCCACTAAACGGCCGGACGCCGTCAAGCGCGCCTGGAGTAACCTACAACAAGACCGCCTGGCATGATCTGAGCAGGCGTAGCAATGCGGCCCCAACCCCAACCCTCGCAAAAAAGGCGACGCCAGTACTTCGCGTACATAACTACGCTCTAGAAATACCATGGGCATAGGGGGAGGGGCACCATCACGGCACACCCAAAACACGGCTTAAACCGCACTAGGGGCTGCTGATTTTTTAATTTTCTCTTACTTATAGGACTCTACTCTTCGGAAGGCATGTTCGGCAGTTCAATTGCCGCACAAATGATGCAAGAACCAGGGAAGCAGACAAGCCATGCCGCATTATGGAACTCCCAGGTGGTCTCTATCGCGAGCAGTATACCTGTTTTGCATACCATTCCGCAGCCTGCCCCTGGAACGGACATGTTAAAATAGTCCAACCTTTTGCTTATCACATTATTTGTATCGTTCTGCTTTGATCGCAGCCCTTTTTAATGAACAATGCATATCTTTTGTCTATTTTTGCATTACTCTTTTTCTATAAATATATGTTCCTTAACGACGTGTGGCACCCATACACTTCGGTACGGCCAAGATATGCCAGGGGCTTTAGTACCCCTCAATACGGTGTGAGAAGTCCGAACACTTTAACAAGTGCGGCACCCCAAACTTATAGCACTATATGCATCGGCTCTGAATCATGTCTTGGGTCAATAGTTGGGTTTGCCCGGCTCCTATGTTTTGGTGCCTTACGTTCCACTATATCGGCTAAGGTAGCACTAGGAGAACCACTACGATTGTGCCCCAGTTGAGCTGGGTCGAGCACCTCAGTGGAGCAAGCTAAAACTGACTGTCATGAGGAAGCGAGAGCTGGTCGCTGTTCGAGAGGTTTTTCGAGTCCCTAAACACTTATGCCGCTTAGAGCAAGGAGTCGGCTATGTCCGGCCAAGGCGTGAATAGCGCCCCGAACTCGGTCTTCCGAATACTAGGGGCTTCACCGAAATTTAAAATTATAGAATTCTATGGCTAAGTGAGAGTGTTCACACATTATAGTCCGATTGCCTTGTTCGATTGGGCTGAGCGCCTCCCTCGAAGGACCCAAATATGGGAAAAAGAGCGCCCAGGTTTATCCCCGAAACCCCCAGCACTAGCGGCACGGGGGCATAAGCCGACGACTCGCCATCTCTCAGTATTGATAAACAACCGCACATAAGGTAATATTTTAAATTCCAACAGCATAGCTTAGCGCATATGAACAAGTTTTCAGCGCACAGGATAACACGAGCGAGTTTTACTCAAAAAATACATCCTTGGTACATTCATCCGCCACAAGGCAGGCACACTTCAGAACATCCTTATAATAATTCTCGGGCTTGCGATGCTCTTTCCCCGGTGGTGGCCCGTCCTTCACAAGCTTCTCAGCATCCAGCTTGCCCCAGTGCACCTTAGCACGGGCAAGGGCCCTACGGGCACCTTCAATGCAGACGGAGCGCTTGATGTCCTCAAGCCTCGGACAGGGTTCCACCAGGCGCCGCACTAGCCCGAAATAGCTCCCAGGCGGAGCCTCTCCAGGCCACAGCCGAACTATGAGGCCCTTCATGGCCCGTTCGGCAGCCTTGTGGAGGTCGACCAATTGCTTCAGCTGGTCGCTCAGGGGCATGGGGTGTCCGGCCTCAGCGTACTGAGACCAGAACACCTTCTCTGTCGAGCTACCCGCCGCGGCTCGATAGAATGCGGCGGCATCGGATACACTCCGGGGAAGATCTGCAAACGCTCCTGGAGAGCTCCAGATTCGGGTAAGTATCAAGTAACTCATGTTTATGTGTTTGCTTTGCATAAAGAATGCCTTACCCGCCGCTATCTTGTTCACCTCATCCAACTCCTGGAGGGTCTTCTGGGATTCGGCCTTGGCAGACTAGGTATTTTTAATAGCCGCCGCAAGCTCGGACGCTCGCGTCTTTGAGTCAAGCTCCAAACTCTCATGTTTTTTCATGAGAACCTGGAGCTCTTGTTGTACCTTGCCAACCTGGGCCTCGTACTTCTCCCGCTCGGTGCGCTCTGTGGTCGCCCTCTTCTCGGCCTCGACCACCGCTCGCTTAAGGGTTTCCACCTCAGACGTGGCCTCTACAATAGCCATGATAGTCCTGTCATTTTTTGCAATTGTACCTTTTTGTATATATTCAAACAAGGTATTTCTTACCTTCATTGTCCTCGAGCTGCTTCTTGGCACGCCCGAGCTCTTGCTCGGACCGCTCGAGGTTCTTCTTTAGCATGTCCACTTCCGCAGTCAGTGCGGCGGACGCAAGCAGAGAAGCCTGCATACGCATATTGACTCCTTTTTGTTAGACCCCTGCGAATTTTATTTGATCCTCTATTCGGCCTTTCTTTCCGAATGCCAAACAGAGCATCAAGGGCTACTGTCTATGCGGTAATATTATCTACACATTCTTTACTTACCTCAAAGCCTGTTAAAAGGCTAGTACAAGCTTCAGTCAGTCCGCTCTTGGCGTACTGAACCTTCTGGACCACCGCACTCATAATGGTGCGGTGCCCCTCGTCGATGGAGGCGCCTTGGAGCGCCTCCAACAGATTGTCCGGCGCCTCCGGTTGGACGGGGGTCACCGGCACGGTGGGCTTACTCCTCTTGGAAGGAGGTCCCCCGCCGGACTCTGGAACCTTTGAAGGTTCCGGAGCGGCGTCCGGCCTTGAACCGGACTTGGAGCCCTGGGGGGTTTCATCCCCTTTACTCCTGCAGTCCGGGAGGTCGCCTTACGGCGCCTCCAGGACCACCTCCTCCCGGCTTGGAACCTGTTGGGTCAACACTTCGGTGTCATCCATAGGGCGGGGGGAGGAAGCCATCGGAAGTGAGTTCACATCCGACGAGTCCAGTGAGCCGCTCGATGACGCATCGAGCCGGTCTTTGGGTGGGCTGCATAAACATAATCGACATAAGGGAAAGTTGTGCAATAAACGACTACTATGAATTACTCTGGTATCCGGATAATTACGATTTCGCCAGGGGCTTGGCCCTGAGCGGCCACTCCTCTCCGCCGTCGTCGGCGTCGGTGGAATAGTCCGGAGGAAGGGTTTTCCCCTTCTTGGACCCTCCGGCCTCCTCAGAGAGGGCAGCCTTCCTTTTCTTCTCTCCTCCCACTAGAAGGGGAGAGATCTCTTCTTCTTCCTCCTCGTCTTCACGGGAGGAATGCGCCTCGGAACCGCCGGATGATGGATCCGACACCTCCTGGCGCCAGGCACTCTTTCGAGTCCCCGTGGCCTTTTTCGCGGCCCTCTTCTCCGGCACCACATAGGGTGACGGAACCAGCAGCTTCGCCAAGTGAGCGTCCGCTGGGCCTTCGGGCAAAGGAGCCGGACAGTTGATATGTCCGGACTTCTTCTGCCAATCCTGTCAAAGGTAAGGGAGCTTAGATCCCGCATGGAGTCAAACTATGAAAAATTGATACCCTGTAAAAGGAAAAAAATAGCTTACCGCATGAGCGTGGCGCTGTGTACTGAATCCGCGATCCTCGGTAGCGGATGCGGGGGCCTCGGTGCCCTTGAAAAGCACCTTCCAGGCATCTTCGTACGTCATGTCGAAGAGCCTGCTCAGAGTTCGGTGACATGCCAGGTCGAACTCCCACAGGTTGAAAGCCCGTTGTTGACACGGGAGGATCAGGCGGATGAGCATAACCTGGACTACGTTGACAAGTTTGAGATTCTTATCCACCAGGGTTTGGATGCATGTTTGGAGTCCGGTCAGCTCTCCTTTTTTAACCCACGACAGGCCCGTCTCCTTCAAGGAGGTGAGCCGCGTAGGGGGTCCGGATCGGAACACGGGGGCTGCGACCCATTTGGGGTCGTGCGGCTTGGTGATATAAAACCACCCCTATTGCCACCCCTTCAGGGTCTCCACAAAGGAGCCCTCGAGCCATAAGACGTTGGGCATCTTGCCCACCATGGCGCCTCCGCACTCCGCCTGGTTGCCGCGCACCACCTTCGGCTTGACGTTCAAAGTCTTGAGCCATAGGACGAAATGGGGGCGGATGCAGAGGAAAGCCTCGCACACGACGATAAACACTGAGATGTTGAGGACGAAGTTCGGGGCCAGATCGTGGAAATCCAGGCCGTAGTAGAACATGAGCCCCTGGACAAATGGATGAAGAGGGAAGCCCAGTCCGCGAAGGAAATGGGGGAGGATCACCACCCTCTCATGGGGCCCCGGGGTGGGGATGAGCTGCCCCTTTTCGGGAAGCCGGTACGCAATGTTGTTAGAGAAGTATCCGGCCTTCCTCAGTTTTTTGATGTGTACCTCCGTAACGGAGGAGACCATCCACTTGCCTCCTGCTCCGGACATGGCTGGAGAAGGTTGAGGTGGGGAGAGCGGACTTGGGCGCTGGAGCTCGAGTGCGCGAGAATGGATAGGCAAAGGAGGAAGAAGGCGTAGGTGAAAAGGTGGATCCTTATCCCCATATATGGGTGGATGCAACTACGTGTCCTCACCAGCCTGGTAAAACTCGCTTATCTCCAAGCGCCGTAATCAATGGCACGGTTGGGTTACCCACGCCCGTATTGATGAGAATCCGGGAATAAGGGGACATGATCTCTGCTTTGACAAGACGTGCCAAGGAAACCGCCTCGCATGACGCGCTGAGGTGGGATAATGAAACGACTCCGACAAAGGCTTGGCCGTGGTGTGTCGCACTACAGAATACGTCAGTAGATTAGATTCGTGTAAGTATTATTCTCTCTATGGCAATATGTGGAAACTTATTTTGCAGAGCTGGACACTATCTTTGTGTTCAAAATCTTGTACGAAGTACTTGGAGGAGGAACCCGCCTTGCAATGCCGAAGACAATCTACGCGCCGGACTCGTCGTCATTGAAGCCTGGTTCAGGGGCTACTGAGGGAGTCCTGGATTAGGGGGGTGTTCGGATAGCCGGACTATACCTTCAGCCGGACTCCTGGACTATGAGATACAAAATTGAATACTTCGTCCCGTGTCCGGAAGGGACTTTCCTTGGCGTGGAAGGCAAGCTTGGCGATATGGATATGAAGATCTCCTACCATTGTAACCGACTTTGTATAACCCTAACCTTCTCCGGTGTCTATATAAATCGGAGGGTGTTTAGTCCGTAGGACAACATACACATCAACAATCATACCATAGGGTAGCTTCTAGGGTTTAGCCTCTCCGATCTCATGGTATATCTACTCTTGTACTACCCATATCATCAATATTAATCAAGCAGGACGTAGGGTTTTACCTCCATCGAGAGGGCCCGAACCTGGGTAAAGCTTCGTGTCCCTTGCCTCCTGTTACCATCCAGCCTAGACGCATAGTTCGGAACCCCCTACCCGAGATCCGCCAGATTTGACACCGACAATCGCCCTCTCTTTCTTTGCCGTCAGCTTTTTGTATGCTGATGGCAAGGACCTTCTTTGCCATCAGCTATCTGACGGCAAAGAGCTGGATGACAGTGAAGAACCTGATTCCAGCTGTGTCCCTACCATTTTGTGTGCAGTCGTGGGCGGCGAGGAACTAGGTCCAGCAGGATGCCATCGCTTCCTTACCGGTTAGTGTGCGGCGTCGTGGCATGAACGACGCTTGGTGAGAGCTCTAGGGCAGAGTGGCTAGACAACCGTATAGTGCATTGGTTTGTCAAGAGCTCAAGGACAAACAATGAAGGAAATTTGGATGCCCCTTTAATCCTGGTCATTTATTACCGAGTAAAATGCATTGGTGGTCATTGAACTTGTCTTGATAGCTCAATTTGACCATTGTACTTAAGAATACGTCAATACAGTCATTATATACGAATATGGTGATTTTACAGTCACTGGCTCAGCGTATAGCTCCGTATTTGTCTGGTTGACTAGTCAAACAGTCCACATGTGCCTCATCAGCTCGTGTTCTGTATCTATCTATCTATCTATGTGGGCCTACCTGTCAGTGGAGAAAGAAATAGAAACCAAAATTATATGTATGTGAGGAATCAAACCACGGACTCCTTGTTGCAATGCACACTCATCAGCCAAATGAAAATGAAATACTTTGCGCTAAATGCACAAACCGATTTTTTTTATATTATACGTGATGCACACATTAGCGCACACCGTCCATAGAAGCAAGTAGAATGTACGCGTGCAAACACTCACGCTCATGCTGTCAAACCATGGTAATGCATGCATGTCGCCCTCTCAATCAAAGTCCTGCTCATGGCGCAACTCAAAAGGCGAGCCCGTCACCTGCGCACCCCAGCGGTGCCTAACATTATTGCTTAGACGTTTGTTGTTGGCCTCCACGAACACCGAGCATGTATTCACCTGGCGCAACCGCAACGTCATACTTGTGCTTGGGCGCCGAGCTACTCGACATTAACCATGGCTCTGCACATGACGCGACAATGTGACTTGGCTTGCTCATGTATATCATCCATCACAATGACAATCTATAAAACAACCTAGCTACAGAGAGTACTATGGTACCTATATACGCACGAGTGTGTGTTTGATCAATTCGTCCATTATTCGTAAGTTATGCATGGTTGTGTGGTGTCTAATGGTGGTCGTCGAAGGCTACCTAGCGACAAGAGCGGTTGCATGGACGACTGGTTGTCCATACATGCCGCATACACATCAAAGGCTCTTCATCCATGAGTTCACATAATTTACCACCACGCCAGCATCTGATTACCCTAGCCTACCGGAACCCCTTCCATCGCTAGTGTGTGCTTCCCGCCTGAAACGGTCACTGTCGCTCCAGAACATCAATGTCGCATTCACACCCGACGCGACCTCTCACAAGCGTCGGCGTTGCAGCTGCGCGACGGACGAGAGAGCACCACACATGGGCCATCCCGATGCAAGCGACTGCTCCACATAACGACACCACAACCATCCGTCCGTCCACCGCCCACACTAATGACATGTGGCTGCCAACGAACCTACTTTGGCGCCAGCCATCCATCTGTCTGCCGCAGCTCATTGCTATTCGCCCGCTATATTAAGGGGGTGTTTGGTTGCTAGGGACTTGATTTTTTTAGTCCAAGGTACTAAATAAAAAAGACCCTACAGTAGAGTATTTTTCTAGTCCCTAAAGAAAAAGTCCCTCCCGTTTGGTTACATAGGGACTAAAAGGGACTTTTTCTGGTCTAGTCCCTATAACCAAACAGGCCCTAACATCAGCCCCAGCTTCTAGCAATAGCCAAAGACCTATGGTCATTCTCATCTGGTGCCTTCCTTCTGTCGGCACCACTTCAACCATTGCCTCCTGGCGCTCCAAAGCTCTCTTGGACGTACTGTCGCAGGAGCAGACGAAGGACATCGGCGGCTCCGCTCCTGGCGCGCACTCCAAACCTCTCTTGGACGTACTGTCGCAGGAGAACATGAAGGACATCGTCAGCTCCCCCTGGCTGCCCTCCGCCACCATGACCATGAAGTCGGCATGCGTGCGCGTGCGCAGCCGGCGGCGAGGAAGAGTAGTACATTGTAGGTCACTGCCGCTCTGGTCCCAGGAAGGCCACCGCTCCTCCACTCAGTCAATGCTAAGCTCGGTGGGGTAAGCATTGGTAGATGGTTAGCCACTTGACGGTGACGTGGAGGCGGAAATCTTCAGAACCTTGTGCTCGAGAGGAGGAGGTTATCAAGGCGGAGATGGACAAAGCCGAGGCGGATGAGGAGGAAGCAAAGGCAATAGCCGGAGCATCAGTTCTCGGGGCTCATGGCCGGACATGGTGGTTGGGCGCCAGCGATCATTTAGATTAGGTTTACAGTATGTTTTAGTAAGGTTTGTGCAAAATATGTAATGAATTTCGTCCAGTTTATAGGAAAAGTTTTTGAAATGTAATTAATTTCATTCGATTAATTTGAAATTTGCTTTGTGTGCATGAATTTCATCCGGTTAGTTCATATAGTTGTCGAAAGGTATGTGGGCAATATTGGATGGCATCCTATGGCATCATTGTCTTCGGATAGATGCCGGTGTAAATTTGTGGATCGACGCTGGAGATGCCCTAACTATCATGCTATAATCGCTAGGAGTGCTCTATTATTTCACAGGGAATTGTTATCACTCGATCAAAATCAGATCCGCCGTGTTTCGCACTCCTCCCTCGTAAGAGTGGAGACGCTTTCTTACATAAAAATGGAGCAAGTGGACGGCACTTTAGCACGTCATATCACTCAAGCCCACTAGGCCAAACTAGCCCGCCTAACGCGCGGGAAAGCCCCGCCTTCGTCATGTTGTTCTGGATTTCTATCAAAAATGTTACACTTTGCAAGTTCAAAAGGAAAAGGCGGCACACTTAAAGCACATCTATCGTGTTCGTGTCGCACCCCCGACAGTCCGGCTCGCATGCCGCTCACTAGAGGGGACACATGTTGTCTTGCATTTTCACTGACATGTGGGACTGCAATTGAATAAACCGTCGATAGACAAAATCTAATCGCTCGGCGGGCGTCAGCTGAGAAGAGAGAGGCTAGGGAGGGAGAAGAGATATCCCGCCTGCCTCGCACAGACTCCAAGAAATATGGTGATAATGTGAGGTGGGCTGTCGGTATCAAACCTGGCGGATCTCGGGTAGGGGGTCCCGAACTGTGCATCTAGGCCGTATGGTAACAAGAGGCAGGGGACACAATGTTTTACCCAGGTTCGGGCCCTCTTGTTGGAGGTAAAACCCTACATCCTGCTTGATTAATGTTGATGATATGGGTAGTACAAGAGTAGATCTACCATGAGATCAAAGAGGCTAAACCCTAGAAGCTAGCCTATGGTATGATTGTATGTTGTAGTTCTTGTGTCCTACGAACTAAAACTCTCCGGTTTATATAGACAACAGAGAGGGTTAGGGTTACACAAGGTCGGTAACAAAGGAGGAGATATCCCTATCCGTATTGCCTAGCTTGCCTTCCACGCCATGTAGAGTCCCATCCGGACACGAGACGAAGTCTTCAATCTTGTATCTTCATAGTCTAACAGTCCGGCCAATGGAGATAGTCCGGCTGTCCGGAGACCCCCTAATCCAGGACTCCCTTAGTAGCCCCTGAACCAGGCTTCAATGACGATGAGTCCGGCATGCAGTATTATCTTCGGCATTGCAAGGCGGGTTCCTCCTCCGAATACACCATGGAAGAATTTGAATACAAGTATAGTGTCCGATCCTGCAAAATAAGTTCCACATACCATCGTAGAGAGAATAATATTTTTGCAAATCTAATTTGCTAACTTGTTTTGGCAGCATGACGTTATGTCATGGCCCGGTGATTATTTGAACCGTTTCCTTTAACTGGCCCCGCACATAACGCGAGGCAGTTTTTTAACACGTCTTGTCAAAGCAGAGATCGTGTCGCCTTATTACAGGATTCTCATCAATACGAGCGTGGGTAACCCAACCGCGCCATCGATTATGGAGCTTGGGGGATAAGCGAGTTTTACCAGGCTAGTGGGGGGCGCATAGTTTCGTCTGCCCATATAAAGGGATAAGGATTCACCGTTTCATCCATGCCTTCTTCCTCCTTTGCTCATCCATTTTTGCACACTCGAGCTCTCGCGCCCAAGTCCGCACTTCCCACCTCCACCTTCTCCAACCATGTCCGGAGCGGGAGGAAGGTGGATGGTCCCCTCCATCATGGAGGGAGACGTCAAGAAGCTGCGCAGAGCCGGATACTTAGCTGCGAATATCGCGCATCGACTGCCCGCTGTGGGGCAGATCGTCCCTACCCCGGAACCTCACGAGAGGGTAGTTTTCCTCCACCACATCCTCCGTGGACTGGGGTTTCCCCTCCATCCATTCGTCTGTGGTCTCATGTTCTACTACGAGCTGGACTTTCATGATCTGGCCCCGAACTTCGTCCTCAACATTTTGGCGTTCATCGTCGTGTGTGAGGATTTCCTCCGCATCCGGCCCCACTTCGGCCTGTGGTTAAAGACCTTCAATATCAAGCCGAAGGTGGTACGAGGCCAACAAGCAAAATGTGGCGGAGCCATGGTGGGCAAGATGCCCAACGTTATATGGCTGGAAGGCTCCTTTGTGGAGACAATAAAGGGATGGCAATCGGTGTGGTTCTACATCACCGAGCCGCGCGACGCCAAATGGGCGACAGCCCCCGAGTTTCGGTCCTGATTCCCTACACGGCTCACTTCCTGGAAAGAGAAGGGCTTGTCGTGGGGTTCATCGGTGGAGCTGGATGGGCTCCAGAAATGTGTCCGGAGTATGGCAAGCAAGAAGCTCAAGCTTGTCAACATAGTCCAGGTTATGCTCATCCGCCGGATCCTCCCGTGTCAACAACGGGATTTAAAGTTGTGGGAGCTCGACCCGGCCCGGCACCAGACTCTGAGCAAGCTCTTTGATATGACACACAAGGACGTCTGGAAGGTGTTGTTCAAGGGCGCCGAGGTCCCTCCTTCTCTCGCCGAGGACCGCAGACTAACCGCAAAGCGCCTAGCGCGTTTGGTGAGTTTAATACGTCCTGTAGGACATTTATTTCCCCTAGCTTAATCATGCGAGGGATCTAATCTCCATGCCTTTGACAGGACTAGGTGGAGATGTCGGGGCAGATTAACTGTCCAGCCTCTTTGCCCGAAGACACTGCGGGTGCTCTCCTGACGAAGATGCTGACTCCGGCTCCTTACAAGGTGCCGAAGAAGACCAAGAAGGCCAAGGGAACCCAAAAGAGTTCCCAGCGCCAAGTGTTATCGGACTCATCGTCCGATGACTTTGCGGCACACTCCTCCCCCGAAGACGAGGAGGAAGAAGAAGATGCTCCCCCTCCAGGCAGGGGAGACAAGAAAAGGAAGGCCGTCCCGACTGTGGGGGCCGAAGGGTTGAAGAAGGGAAGGACTCTCCTTCCGGACAGCTCCACCGCCACCGATGAAGACGAAGATGAGTGGTTGCCCAGGGCTAAGCCCCTGGGGAGATCGTAAGTATTCGGGTACTAGAGTAACTCATAGTATTACTTTGTCGCACTACTTTCCCTAACACCGAACATAATTATGAAGGCCGCCACGAGCCAGTATCGATGTATCATCGGACGGCTCCCTGGGCTCGTCGGACATGGACAGCGACTGAGTCCCGACCGCCACCTCCCCTCATACTGCTGACAACACCGAGGTGCTGTCTCAACAGGCACCGGGTCAAGGGGAGACAGCCCTGGAGGCGCCTCAAGGCGACCTTTAGGACTACGGGAGCCAAGGGGACGGGGCCCCTGAAAGCTCCGAGTTCGGCCCTCAGCCGAACACCGCGCCGGAACCTCCAGTGGTTCCGGGCTCGGGTAGGCAGCCTCCTTCTAAGAGGGGCAGGACGCCTGTGCCGGTGACCGCTGTCCATCCAGAGGCGCCGGACAATCTGCTGGAGCGACGAGGAGCACTGTACTATTATGAGTGCGGTGGTCCAGAAGGTTCAGTCCGCTAAGAGTGGGTTGACTAAAGCCTGTGCCAACCTTCTAATAGGCTTTGAGGTAAGTGTTTTAAAATGTAGTAGAAATAATACCGCATAAACAGTAGCCCCTGATGCTTTGTTCGGTGTTCACAAAGAAAAGCCGAACAGAGGATCAAATAATATCGTAGGAGTCTAATATAAGTATGTCAATATGCATATGCAGGCTTCGCTGCTGGCGTCTGCCGCACTGACTGCGGAGGTCGCCGCACTGAAACAGGACCTCGAGGGGTCCAGGAAAGAGCTCGGCCTTGTCAAGAGGCAGCTCGAGGAGAACAAGGGTAAGCAATACCCTGTCTATAGATATGTATATATAAAAAGAAGACGCGATTGCAAAATGACAGGATCATCGCATATTCGCCAGGGGCCACGACCGAGGTGGCGACCCTTAAGCAAGTGCTAACCAAGGCCGAACATAACGCGGCCAAGGAGCGCATCAAGCGAGAGAAGCACGAGGCTCGGGTGGGCGAGGTGTAGCAAGAGCTCCAGGCTCTCGTGGCGAAGCACGAGGCGTTGGAACTTGACTCAAAGACGCGAGAGTCTGAGCTTGCCGCGGCCCTCGAGGGCGCAAAAAGTGCCAAGGCCGAAGCCCAAAAGGCCCACCAGGAGATCGACACAATGAAGAAGATAACGGCAGGTAAGGCATTCTATAGGCAAAGCAAGCATGTAAAAGTAAATTACCGATTACTTACCCGAAACCGGAGCTCTCCAGGAGCATTCGCAGATTTTCCCCGCAGCGTGTCCGATGCCGCACAATTTTACCAGGCCGAGGATGGAAGCTCTACGGAGAAGCTATTCTGGTCTCAGTTTGCTGAGGCCGAACACCCGGTGCCAATGAGCGACCAGCCGAAGCAGATGGTCGAGCTACATAAGGCGGCCGATCAGGCCATGAAGGGCTTTATAGTCTGGCTGTGGCCTGGTGACGCCCTTCCGAACAGCTTCTTCGGCCTCGTGAGGCGGCTTGTGGATGCCTGCCCGCGGCCGGAGGTCGTCAAGCGATATGTCTGCATTGAGGGTGCACGCCAGGCTTTCGCCCGTGTGAAATTGCAGTGGGTCAAGCTAGACACCCTGAAGCTGATCATGGAGGGGCTGCCGGAGGGCAAGGAGCACCGCCACCCCGAGATGTACTACGAGGGTGTTCTGCCGGGTGCTCGTCTCATAGCGGACGAGTGTTCAAAAGATGTAATATTTGAGTGAGACTTGCTCGTTTTATCCTGTATTTATGAAAACTTGTTTCATATGCGCTATGAAACGCTTCCTTGAATTTAAAATATTACCTTCTGTTTAGCTGTTTATCCAATCTGAGAGATGGCTAGTCCTCGGCTTCTGCCCCCATGCCACGAGTGCTGGGGTGTCAAAACCGGCGGATCTCGGGTAGGGGGTCCTGAACTGTGCGTCTCGGCCGGATGGTAACAGGAGGCAGGGGACACAATGTTTTACCCAGGTTCAGGCCCTCTTGATGGAGGTAAAACCCTACGTCCTGCTTGATTAATATTGATGATATGGGTAGTACAAGAGTAGATATACCACAAGATCAGAGAGGCTAAACCCTAGAAGCTAGCCTATGGTATGATTGTATGTTGTAGTGGTTGTGTCCTACGGACTAAAACTCTCCGGTTTATATAGACACCGGAGAGGGTTAGGGTTACACAAGGTCAGTTACAAAGGAGGAGATATCCCTATCCGTATTGCCTAGCTTGCCTTCCACGCCAAGTAGAGTCCCATCTGGACAAGAGACAAAGTCTTCAATCTTGTATCTTCATAGTCTAACAGTCCGGCCAATGGAGATAGTCAGGCTGTCCGGAGACCCCCTAATCTAGGACTCCCTCATGGGCCATGCGGGAGTCCAGACCACTTCCAAGCCTGCTTCTGACCGCCCTGGCCCACCAGAAAACCTGTCACGCCTCCCGCCGCGCTCCTCCCTCAGACGCCAACTACCCAAATTCATAGCAAGTACAATACTGGGCTATAAGCCTGCTTATGTGGAGGAGAGAGAGGCATTGACAAAGTCAAGGAGTGGGCTCTGCAAAAGCCCATCTCTACATCTGCTCCTAGGTATAAGAAGAAGGTAAAAACATTTGAGAGGAAATAGATTGAGAGAAAGTGAGGAAAAGTTGTGACCTTATAGCCAACCTTATAGTCAACACTATGGTACATGAGGAAGGAGGGACTTGTGCACGTGGCAAGTTCACTGGGCTGCCGTGTTTCACAGTCCTCATTCGTAACAGTGGAGACAATAGGTTTCATCAAAAATAAAAAAGGAATACTCGTTGCTCATCCTTGATATCGGAAAGAATACTTTCATTCACCGACATGTGGGACATTGATCATCCTAGTCCACTTGCCATGCACAAAATTATCCTGGTCCACCCCGGTCGTAGCGCGGGCCCAATATTTCCCACTGTAAGTTGGTTGGACAAAGGAACCATCATGACTTCATTGAATTCCGCTTCTTCAAGAAAACTTACTATACACGAAATACTGCTACCACACGCGAAGACTGGATGACACTATAGCACGTCATATCACTGAGACCCACTAGGCCAAACTAGCCTACCTAGGATTTGTACATCTCTGTACTGCTATGATTTTGTTTTCTCAAAAAAATATCCTTTCTCAGTCTAATGATTAGTATTAGAAATAAATGGAGGCCCCCTTTGGTTCATAAGATAGGAATTTTATAGGAACAGGAAAATCATAGGAAGTGAGATGACAGGGATCTCAATTCCTATAGAGAAAGAGATGTTATTTGGTGCATAGGATAGGAATTTTTCCATTAAGTCTAGGCTAATTTTTTCCTACAAAATTTGAAGGATTGATTCCTATCCTACATAGGAGTAGGAATCCATTCCTATAAACCAAAAGGCTTCAAAAGAACTTTTCCTTGGCAAAACCTATCCTATAGAGTTCCTACAAAATTTCTACAAACCAAAGGAGGTCGGAGGGTCTTTCTCTCTGTCTCTAGATCTCTCTCAATCCCATAACCCCTCTAGCACAAGTACACACTCTCTGTAGCCACTCCGAAAGTACGACCTCACTACACATTCACGCTTCCAACAAAAAAATTACACATTCACGCATGTTACAAGTACGTGCCAATTTTGCTGGCTATTAATGTGAATGTATCCGTGTAGAAACTCTTTGAGTTTGATGTGAATTAATGTATAATTGTGGACTATTATCTGATCGATTGCTAAGCCTACAATTTTAGGAGCTTGGGCTATTGGCCGATCGACGACGGATTAGACCTATAAGTGTACCACGAGCTCATCATCCCCAACGTTTCACTTCACCGAGTGTTTGCAAGTACTATAACTCGCACAATAGCTAGCCTACTAACACCAAGAATAATCAAACAAGCCCTGCTAATATGATAAACAGGTCAAACTTACATCTAAGCATGCCATATATTACATCAGTAGCTGGTGGGGATAGATGTACTTCCATAACTCAGAGAGGGTTCGCCTGATTCACTATCAAACAAAAGTAGCAAGTACCGCCCACACAAGACAGTCCACTAGTCCTAAGATGGTTTGATAGAACGCATCATTCGGGTAATTAAACACTATGCAAACTACCCTGAAGGATTAGCGCGACCAACTATTTCTTGTCATCAATCTCTCGTGCAATGACCACATCACAGATAGTGGCATGGGAATCGATCTCTGGGGCGATGTCCATAGGACGGACCGCGACATGGGAATCAATCTCTGGGGAGATTTCCACAGGACGGACATTGGCATCGGAATCAATCTCCGGGGCGATGTCCACAGGACGGACCGCGACATCAAAAACGATCTCTAGGGCATTGTCCACAAGACGGACTGCGACATTGGAATAATCAAGGACGTGCACCGGCACCAGCATAACCCTAACATATTAGCAAGGACATTGCAAATAATCAAATACCACAAATATGGTAAGCCATTTTTTACCTTGTGCAGCTAGCCGGGGGATCCCATCCCTCCGGGGGCCATCGCCCTGCCAGGGATATACTACTTCTCAACGGCGAATATCTCCTCAAACTCGGCCTTGAGCCTCTCATAGGTGGCCAATAGAGTTTATCGGGTAGGCATGGTGGGGCCCTTGCTGTTCTTCCAGCTTTCTTTGAGGAATTCATCCACCAACTTCGTCAACTCTTTGGCTAGTGCTTGTTTCTTGGAGTTCTTCGTCTCCATGGGTTAGCCCGCCAATATGGCCAACTCGTTGGTGGGTGCTCGCTTCCTGGAGGTCTCTGTCTCGAGCAAGTTGTCCGCCGATAACTCTTTGCCTAGTGCTCCAAGATCCATCAATAAACTGACAAAGAAAAATCAATCTATCGCGGGATATACATGGCCACCTATGGGACCAGGAGGCCAATTGTTGGTCCGGCAGGGGGACATCGCATTGCACAAAGAGAAGACCAGCGCACGGCATCACGGTAGAGAGCACACCAGCAATTTACCCAGGTTCGGGCCGTTGTAAGGCGTAAAACCCTACTCCTGCTTTGGTGGATTGATGGGGGAATGGAGGTGGTGAGGCGCAGTACACTTGCCTGATAGGTGTTGCCTTGGGGTGACAGTGACTATGCGCATATGGGTTTCTCAACTTTCTAACATTCTAACCACCCTACGGATGCCATGAGCCTCCTTTTATAGAGTAAGGGGTCACCACAATGGCAAAGTAGTCATTATCCACTGGTATGATAGCAAACAGTGCTATCATACCTAACTCTGCAGATTGATAGGGTGCATTAAATGCACCGCTTAGTGTCACATCACTGGTCACCCATCATGGCTTGTCGGGCTATCCTGCCAGCTCCGCGCCTGTTCTCTTGACACGCCACAGGATGGGTGTAATCTATGGGTTTCTTCTGTAGGAAATGGTTGCCATGTGGCGAATGGCTGCCACTTAATCATCTTGCGGCTTGACACCACACTGATTGACGATGTGGGTCGTGCTTGAGTGGTTGGTGGGGTGGTTCTGCCCCCGTGAGCCACAGCAGACCTTGCTGTGGTGCTTGGGTCTCCTCCTTCTAGTGGTGGCCTCATCCCTTGCCAGGCTCGCCTGCCCAGCAAGGGAGACCCTTCTCTTTCCGATATACTACTCCTCCGGCTTGATTGGTCCCTCTGAGCTTCATGTTGGTTCTTCAAATCTCTTGGTCCTTTGATCTCTAACTTGGGGCTGGTGCTTCAATCTTGCTCCCGTGCCTATGCACAGTCTGGGCAACAGACCCAGGGTCTGTTGCACCGACAGAAGCCCCCGGGCCTGCCCTAAACGCACTGCTGAGCATCGTCGTGGTAGGGCCTAATAAGTGCATAGGCAAGGGTTGCTGAAGAGGTTGGTCTCTTGAAGTTTTCATTGCTACTTCACTAGCCTTGAATTCGGGCCAGTTTCAGGTTTCCCCGTGCGTGGTGTAAACCCAATAGTGGTGGGGCCACTCTAGTGATGGACCGTGAATGACTTTAGTGCACGGGGTAGAAACTGCCAATTTACTCTTCCCACAACATCTTCTTATCCTTCCCATGTATGCTGCATGCATCGCACAAGGTAGGTAACGGAGGCGCGTGACGCGCGTGAGCATCTTGGAGAGGGTCCGCCCGCCTTGAATTGGCGGAGGAGGGTGGTGGTCACCATTAATGAAGCAGCTGCCCTTCCCATCCTGACCTATAAAAGGGAGGGGCGGAGGAGAGCTATGACACCCTCAATTTGTCCCGTGCACTAATCATACACGCACATGTGTACGATCAAGATCAAGGACTCACGGGAAGATATCACAACACAACTCTAGACACAAATTAAAATAATACAAGATTTATATTACAAGCCAGGGGCCTCGAGGGCTCGAATACATAAGCTCGAAAACACAAGAGTCAGCAGAAAGCAACAATATCTGAGTACATACATAAGTTAAACAAGTTTGCCTTAAGAAGGCTAGCACAAAAGTAGCAACGATCGAAAAGGCAAGGCCTCCTGCCTGGGACCCTCCTAACTACTCCTCGAAACCGAACTCCACGTAGAATCATCCTCAGGATCCTCTGGCTCCTGGACTCCATCATATGATCGCAATAACCGGGAAAGGGGAAAAAGAAGTAGCAAAGCAACCGTGAGTACTCATCCAAAGTACTCGCAAGCCAGGATCTACAATACATATGCATTGGTATCAATGAAATGGGTAGTATCTGTGGACTGAACTGTAGAATGCCAGAATAAGAGGGGGATAGCCAGTCCTATCAAAGACTAAACTTCTGGTAGCCTCCATCTTGAAGCATATAGAAGAGGGTAGATTGTAAGTTCACCAAGTATCATTGTATAGCATAACCCTACCAGACGATCCTCTCCTTGTCGCCCTATGAGGGAGCGGTCACCGGGTTGTATCTAGCACTTGGAAAGGTGTGTTTTAATAAGTATCCGGTTCTAGTTGTCATAAGGTCGAGGTACAACTCCGGGTCATCCTTTTACCGATGGACACGGCTATTCGAATAGATAAAACTTCCCTGCAGGGGTGCACCACATTACCCAACATGCTCGATCCCCATGGCTGGACACACTTTCCTGGGTCATGCCCGGCCTCAGAAGATCAACACGTCACAGCCCCACCTTGGCACAACAGAGAGGTCAGCACGCTTGTCTAAATCCTATGCACGCAGGGGTCTGGGCCCATCACCCATTGCACACCTGCACGTTGCGTATGCGGCCGGAAGCAGACCTAGCCCCCTTAATACAAGCGTAGGCTTACGATCCAATCCGGCGCGTGCCGCTCAGTCACTCACGTAAGAAGGCTTCGGCTGATACCATGACGTCGAGTGCCCATAACTGTTCCCGCATAGTTGGTTAGTGCATATAGTCCAGTGGCCAGACTCAGATCAAATACCAAGATCTCGTTAAGCATGTTAATTGATGTAACTGCGAACGCCGACCAGGGCAAGGCCCACCTCGCACCTAGGAGGTCTCCACCTGCCCTGTCGCTCCTCCATAAAGTAACAGCCTGGGGCCGTCTGGAACCTAGGCCCACCACTACCTGGATTGAACCACCTGCCCCTTCACCCCCCACATCGGAATCACTTGCGGGTACTCTACGAGCCGACCCGACTATAGTCACCACATGTATCATATAATATGTATGTATTTATATACCCGTGATCACCTCCCGAGTGATCACGGCCCCATAGTATAGCATGGAAGACGGATAAGAATGTAGGGCCACTGATGGAATACTAGCATCCAATACCAAGCATTTAGGATAGCAGGTAAAGGTATCAACAATTGTAACAACAATGACATGCTATGCAGTAGAATAGGATTAATTGAAAGCAGTAACATGCTACACTACTCTAATGCAAGAAGTAGAGAGAAGGAATAGGCGATATCTGGTTGATTAAGGGGGGGCTTGCCTGGTTGCTCCCGCAAGGAGGGGTCATCATCGATGTTGTCGATCATGGGGGTAACAGCGGCGGTTTCGAGGTCTACCGGAAAGAAGTAACAGATGGGGAACACAAATAAATAATAGAGCAATCAAAGCAACACAAAGCATAACATGGCAATACGCGGTGATAGGGGTGACCTAACGCAGTAGTAGGCGATACCGGTGAAGTGGGGAAACATCCGGGAAAGTATTCCCGGTGTTTGACGTTTTCGGACAAATGGACTTGAGGGGGACGGTTGCAAGTTTGCTATGCTAGGGACGTGCGGTGGACGAATGGATTGCATATTCGGATTCATCTCATCGTTCTAAGCAACTTTCATGTACAAAGTATTTTCATCAGAGTTATAGATTATTTTATATGATTTTTCAAAGTTTTAATGTCATTCAAAAATTATTTTAATTCGAAGTTACTTGGGCGAACTGCTTTGGGAACCCAGAAGTGTACCCAGTGGAAGTAGCCTCAAAGGCTGACGAGAGGGGCCAGGGTCAAAGTCAATAGCCCAGTCAGAGTTGACCGATCAAAATGAACAAGACCCGCAGGACCCAGATGTCATAGACTGCAACTAATTACTTTTGTTATTTATTTTAAGCTCTAGGGGACCCACATGTCATCTGTGCATATACTAGTGTAACCACTAATTATCATCTACTGGTCTAAACAGGGGCTATCTCCATCACCATGGCCCAAGCCGACCACTAGTGTGCTTGGGCATGCACGCATGGTGTGCTCGCGCAAGCCGGCACTGGTGACCACAACCAGCAGCTAAAACAAGAGTACAGCGGTGATACTAGCGGGCATATGCATCAGCAGCAGAGGCGGCACCTAGCAGGAGTCACAGCAAAGTAGCAGCACCGGCGAGGCAAGCAGAGCAGCGGCGACAAAGCAGCAGTAGCAGCATGTATAGCAGCAGCGCAGTAGGCAACCAGCAGGCGAGCAAGGCGCAACCCGGGAAGCAGTAGCCTGCCGGGCGCATGGCTAGTGGGGAGGCGAGCAGGGCGTGGGCACAACGGGGAGCAGAGCAGTGCAGGCGCACGCACGGGGCACGACCAAGGCACGGACGGTGCATGGGATAGCTGGCAGTGGAGCGTGCCGATGCAGGCTGGAGGCACAGGGTACGACCACGGCGCGGTGAGCGCATGCTCACCACGAGCATGAGCGCAGAGGAAGTGGAGCCAAATGTTGATTGTTCTACCAGGGTGAAGGGAGGGGATGGAAGGTGGAGCTCACCAGGAGGTGATTGGCGAGCGCGAGACGGCCAGGGTAGCTCCGGAGGCGACGAATCTAGGCGAGGTTGCACTACAAAAAATACACTTCCGTGATGATACGTGTTTGTCACAGTAGGTCGCATTTTCTGTCATGCATGTACATCAATGACGATTTTATGACAGAATCAAGATATTCATACATGTGCTATCCTAGAAGTGTTCCATGACATTACCAATATTATCATCACGTAAGTGTCCACTTCCATGACGGTAAATCCCGTGTCACAGAAGTTCTTTCGTCAAGGGTGACCGACACGTGGCATCCATCATAACGGAACGCCGTTAAGCTACCGGGTCGGGTTTTGGATCCGATAACCCGTTAACAGCCCCGACCAATGGGGATTTCCCACATGTAAAATCATCATTGGATCGAGGAAACACGTGTCGGCTCATCGTTGGGACAGATGTCATCCACTTATTGGACAGAAGGCGCCTATGATACGTCGACACGTGGCATATCCCAATAGAGGCCCATTCCTGTGAAAAGGCCAGCCCGTTTGACTTGGTCAAAATGTGGCAGGCCGGCCCATGTAAAGCTTGTTAACGGCCTGTTCGCATATAGCCCATTTACAACCCGCTAACACAAGGCCCGTTATGCCCTATCCAAATTAGGCCCAGTAGCGTCATCTGGGCCACCCAATATGATTCCATCCCATTTTCACTTCTGGCCCATGTATGGCCCATGACGTCTTTCGGCCCATATGAGGCCCTATGTAACTCTTGGCCTATTAATGGCCTGTGGTGAAACTGGCTCGTAATGAACAGTGTATCACATTACACCCATTAACGGCCCGTGGTGAAACTGGCCCGTAATGGACAGTGTATCACTTTATACCCATTAACGGCTCGTTATTCCATTGGGCCGTTTCCAGCCCATGTTATCTTTCGGCCTTATCAGAGCCCATTTATTCTTGGGCTCATTTCCAGCATTCGTTTACTTAGGGTCCGTTACTGTTATTTTCTGCTTGTGGGCCAAATTCAGCCCGTGGTTACAGTCGGCCCGTTTGTGGTCTGTTAATACGTTGGGCCGTTTTCATAGCGTCATCAAATACGGTCTATTAACGATGGCCTGTTATGGTCAGCCCATGAACGGACGATTCCAACTCTAGCCCGTTTACGGCCATAATGCGCCCTGTTTATTGGCCCATGTTTGGCCAATCGATCATACTGCCCGTATAAGGCCCATTGATGATACAACCAATAGAAGGCCCATTGTTTCAATGGCCCGTAGAAAGCCCACTTTTTCTACGGCCCGTAGAAGGCCCATTGTTTCTACGGCCCGTAGAAGGCCCACTGTTTCTGCGGCCCGTAGGAGGCCTAGTGTCACTACAGTAAATATTAGCCCATGTTTATTGTGGCCTAGTTTTTAAAAAATAGGTTATTGCAGCCACTAGCAAACCGCGGAAAAAGAATTGCAATGACTACAAGCAAACAAATAAACAAGACAAAAAGAAAATAAATAAGCAAGCAACTTACGCTAGGCTATCACAGCTATCACACATATTACATCCACTGGGCATCAAAGTTCGCCACCAGTGCAAATAAACGCGCCGACAAAAGAATATACAAAACTGAGAGCACTTCAGAAGGCACTAGGGCTGGCCAGGTCGGCCCCCCCAAACAGCTGAAGAAGCTGAGTAGACTTCAGCTGTGTCAACGATAGATGCATCAACACTAGATTTAAGGCATGATGGTGCGCACGGCAGTCCTCTGACATCTTCATTGCATCTTTGACTTCAAGTCAGAGCTGAGCTGAAGCAAGCCTTTTTGCTTTAAGTTGAGACTGAAGAAGTCGAACTGATTGAGGAAGTGACTGCACAGAGGTTGTCTCACACCTGCTAGTGAGTAGCTTCAACACACTGTCTTCATCAAGACAAGACCTTGGGGTCATCTTGCTATCCTCAAGATGGTTTGGCTCACTATCTTCCCTAAAGTTTTGCCTGGCATAAGAGATTTGAGTCTGAAGGAGAAACAAGGAGACACGTAACAGGTTTCACAATTATATAAGCAAATAAATGGATCTGTTCTACATAAGGAACATGTTTTTACAACTACAATTTGAAACTGGTAGTTGTTGCAAACATCCAATCAAATGTAAATAGCAAAGCAAACAGCAGTGGAGGAAATGATGCCTATCCAAATCTATACTAGAACAAAGTTTGAAGGCTTGAGAAGGATGAACTTACGTTACATGTTAACACGGCCTAGGAAAAGCCCTTCTCCATGTTAATGGAAGGATAATTCAATAAATTCCCCAAATAAAATTCTTTATAAGCGTTGCCATTATTCTACATTTTTCAAAGAGTAAATATAGATCAAATAATATTGGAAGAAACAAAGGATAATGAAGCTCAGGTACAGACTGATGATACATAATCAAATAGCAATTAATTAAGTACAGCGTTACAAGTCAAAAGGGAGAGAGGTACTGACAAGAGCAATGCAGAGCCCATTATTTTTTTGAGATCGTATGATCCTTTGAGCAAGGAGATTCATCTGAAATTAGTTTTCATACAAGAGAGACAGTAAGGCACAAGTAGAAATTTAGGAGTTCAAATTTTGAATTGATATCATAGACAGTACCTGACGTTGGGCTCCCAGCAGTTCTAATATGGGTTTGGCCACTCGAGTAGGGGTAAAGTGTGGTGCAGTTGGGCCTGTGTTTTCTGTGGCTGCTGATCTATCTGATTTAACAGGTATCACTACCTTTCCAAATACATAGTTTGTACTCCTTGAGGATCTGCACTCACCCTCTTCCTTTTGGATATCTATTACGAAAGAACAACATTTGACTGGAAAAACATAGTGTGATGAAACATGGAATAGGTACAAAAAATGGATAGGCATGGCATATACTCATATATGATGCTTAAACTAAGCAGATGGTGTAACAAAGTAGAAGTAATGCAAGAGGTCAGACGCAAAATATGTGCGACCAATACAACTTTGCAAAGATAAAGCAAGCACCTTGATGGGTGAATAAGATAGGCCATCCTCCACCATGCCAAGTTTGTTAGCCAGTGGATCGTTCCGCAATATTCCTCTCATGCGCCCATTCTCATATTCATTTTGATAATGTTCAATATCTGACATGCATGAAAACATAAAAACAAGTGAGATTTTCTTTGTAATGCAGAAGTGATTGTAATACAATACTGCCTCCCTCTAAACCCCTTTGTGCTATCTCTGCAATTCTTTTAAAAGATGCCGTGCATGCTGTAATTTGTTGTGTGCATTAATATAATGTGGCCTACTACTCAAAATATGAGAGCTCCAGAAGTGATGACACTTCACAGATGATAGCTTCAACATATAGTAGAGAAGAACAAGTCGACCTGACCTGACAGATTCAAAATATACTAAGGGAGAACAACTCGACCTGACCAGTCGACCGCAAGAGAAGAGTATCATCTTAAAGAAGAGCAGAAGAGCAAGCAGATTGAAGATATTACAAATCTTTCAATACAATGTCGGTTGGCCACCCATGGTGAACCAGAGCGCACAGAGAAATACTATTCTTTCCGGTCTCTCCATACGTGGCTCACATGCATTTCAAAACTAAAGTCGGAACATTTAGCTAACCAATTAAACATCTCCCAGTTTTACTAATATCAGCAATAATATCATATATGAATTTGTACAACTAAGCTTGTTTAGCTCGATGGGTGGAGCAGTGCTATTACGACATGAACCACGTAGGCTGATTGTGGTCATCATAAAATGGGGAAAACATAAGCATGATGAGTACAGTGTTGACCGTGGCAGTGGGATGGCAGATCTGAAGCTGCAAACCACACAAAGGGTAGTTAGCAACCGATGTTGCTTTGAAATAACAACTACGATTTGGTATGGACAAGAAAGTACGGTCAACAAGTGATAAAGAATTGCAATTATGCTATCTCTCTATATGTCGCGACATGCATTTGGAAACTCAAGTGGGACCTTTAGCTAACCAATTAAATGTGACGGTTAACTAATATCAGTATCATATCACAATCATATTTGAACAACTAAGCTTTCGAATTCTGAGTGTTGTGTTGTTTAGCTTGAAGGGTGGAGTAATGCTAGTACGACAGAAAGCATCTACGCAGATCATAGTAGAGTAGACAAAAGGGGAAAACCCTAAGCATCCAGAGAAAAATGAGGAAAGTGGAACTAGCTGGACCAGTGGGTGGCGCAAATGCTTTTCGAAACGAATATAGGAACATTAGGTGACCAATTAAACATTGTCTATTTTAGTGATATGAGCATCATATCAGATTCCTATTTCAACACGTAAGCTTTGGGTTGAGGTCTTGAGGAGCAGTGCTAGCACGACACGAAGCACCTACGATGATGGTAGTGAATATAAAGGGGGGAAACCATAAGATTTACGAGTATAGTGCCCGTGCCATGGCGGATCTGACGGTGCAAACCGGACAAAGCTACTTCACAACCAATGTTTGCTTTCAACTAGCAACTACGATTTGGTACAAACAAGAAAAGTACATTAAACAAATAACGATCTATTTTCCGGGTGAGATCAATAACTTAAGCACATATGGAAGAGTACCACCTCTCTTGCAACGCCGTGTAGGCCTATGCTAATACGTTGAGGGTGCTGCGGGTGCGGTGGCTGTCGGTGGCGGGGAAGAAGACTTTAGATGGCAGACGGCCGGGTCAGGGGATATATCCTGTTGACGTGGATGAGGCGGTCGTAGGAGCGGCAACGACAAGGTGGACGACAGTGCCGGTGAAGCGAGAGGAGGCGATGAAAGGATCCTGGTCCAGCGTCGTGGATGAGAGACGTCCATCTCTTGAAGTGGACGACGGGGTAGGGGTAGCGGCTCCAGCAAGGTGGAGGATGGGGTTGCGGACGGAGGAGGCTGGCCGCAGTGCGGAGGTTGTCGTGCCGCCGATGGTGTATGAATGGGGAAATGGAGGGGAGGGGGGATATGAAACTTTGGGATGCGCTTCTCTGAAATGGGGGAAAGTTACGAACTTATCCCCCGTTTAAAATTTCGGACATCACATCGGTTGGGGATAGGACGGTAATCTCGCATCTCCCAAATATTTGCTGGTAACTATTTTGGGCGAGGAGAGGGTGTTTTGCCGCCCACGGTTGGTGCCCACGATGTATGAACGGGGCTGACAGGTAGGGCGGTTGTGTCACGTCTGATGGAAGTTACACATCTGCCCCTATTTAAAATATTAGCCTACATCTATTTCGGACGAGGAGAGTTTGTTTTGCCTCCCACCGTGTATGAATGGGGAAATGGAGGAAGAGACACATGTCTTTTAGACGAGCTTGAATCAAATGTGTTTTGCCGCCCACGTTTGGCACCCACCGTGTCTGAATGGGCTCAGAGGCCGTTGTGTCACGTCTGATTAAAGTTACTAGTCTACCCCTATCGACAATAGTGTAAATCCGGTTGATAAGGATGTCAAGTGTCAGGGGTAGACAGTAATTTCCATCTCGCAAACACTTGCTTCGGGCAGCCCACAAATTATAGTGGGTGTTTAGCCGCTTCATTCAAAACTTGGGAGAATTAGCATTCACGTTTGCCCTGGGACCTGGCAAACTAAATTCAAATCAATTTGTATTCGATAACGAATATCCATCGATAATTATACATTTTGTTATTTATTTCTTCAAAACCACAACAAAGATTTATTCCACCTTTATATATGATTATGATTTAGAAATTTCGTGATCTTCGAATTCAGGAGGTTGGATACACTCTGAGTCAAACAGTTATTTCATCCAATACAATATGCTCACATGAAAAATAGTTCACCTTATGTCAATCATACAAGTACTGAGGATTACCTCGCCTCAAAAATTCACATCATTACAACACATGGACAACATAGGGGGTCTTGCAACATAATCCATTCAGAGACATGACACAACATGCAAGTACAATAATCTAATGACAATTTCAACTGGTATCTAAAGAAGGACCGGGATTACCTTGGGCTTCAGATAGCAGAAACAGTAGGACCTCCTCCGTCTTCGAATGCAACATTCTTACTTCCTCCAATTCTTGGGTTGTTTACATAATGCGTGCCGCTAATTCCGTAATTTCCAGCCTCAAGATAAAGATTACCTCATTCACGGCAGGCACACCATCTCTTTCTGCCTCTAGTAGAGCCTCAAGAACTATAATATTTGTGCTCAGACTGCTCTCCGGCAGTGTTGCCTCTGAACTGCTACCATCTGGTAACATGGATGGTGCACTGCTTCCGCAAATAGATTCTGGGGTGGTACATTGTGTCGTAGTGTGAACGACATCCTGAAAGGTTTCCCCTGGACATAAGTAAGAGATAGTTATCGTATGATCCAGGCAATAAGCATACATGGTAAAAGACAGACGAATTATTGCCGAGCATGGCAAACTATATTTAAATGGTTCGAAGCAGCATCAGCCGAAAATAAATTAAAATGGTAAGATTAAACTAGGGATGTAAGTGGCAAATAAACGACATCTGCCAGTCCCATCTAGTTAGTTTTTGCAACCTCCCTAGTTCATTTAACTCAAAAAACAAAAACTCTTTTGAACTATCATACCACTAGTGGACTTTAATCAGGATTAAATGGGACCTAGTTGACATCCCTAGTTCAAAGGGAGTGTACAACTGCTATATTTAAGTTGCCAAGGCATCTAAGCAGTTGAAATAATGTGAGAAAGCACTTAACAGTGTGGCCTCATATAAACTACGAAGACAGTCCTGTGATGAAGTTGAGAGGAAAAGTTAAGGACTCAAATGAAATAGGCATGCATTTCTTTACGATAGTACAACAGGCACTGCTGACATATTGGCCAACTCAGGTATAGCGTAACAACAAATAAGCATTCGAATCAAGCAATACAGCAAAGCTGACAACTGAACTATTTGTAATTCGGTAGGATTACACGTTGAGGGCACAAGCCAAGAAAGCAGCCCACTCGCATTACATTTCACATGTACTAAAACACACTGGCTTACCATATGTTGCTATGAAGCCTAGCTGTTGTTGCAATGTTCTCTGAAGATATCGTCAGCATCCCGTGGTTGCAAATCTAGTTGTTGTAGTTTATTCTGCACCATCTATTTAGGTAAAATTAATTTTAATCGCATGCACTGGTCCGAATTGATCATCAATGGTTCATCTAAACTAATGAAAGAAGGGTGTGTGCATACACGACAATATATCTGCTTCCCTCTATTTTTATGCTTGTTCGAGGTGCCAGCCCCAAAAGAACAAATATTTTGCTTGATGGGGTTGGCAGCTCCATAATTAATAGAAGTATCAAATTAGTCATGCAACTTGGGAACATTAAGAACACACAAACAAGTAATGAACACAGGCTCGGAGCACTGATGTAATAGCTAGCATCAAAAAATGTAGGGTAAAACAAACAAAAAGCAGCAGGACCACATGCTAGTTTGCTAATGTGCAATTAAGCATAGAGAACATTAAGAGTCTGATGGAACCAACAAGTGGCATCAGAACAAAACTAAAGCATATTAACTATATGTGCACTGGTATGTAATTTAGCACATGTAACATGTTCACTGCTAGAAGTATGGCCCTACAGGTGCAAGCAGAATAACGCGTCTCATGAAAAACTGAATGATGCCCTGAAGAAATTCAAAGGTGCGGTGCTTATGCTAGGAAAGTGAACGTAGGCGCCGGCCGTTGGATAATACTACCTGATTCTCGGTGGCGTATGGGTATCGTTGTCATACTTGATAGCCAAGGATCATCGATGGTGCTCGTGTTGCGGTTGAGTTTGGGCCGGCTGTCGCCGTCGCTGAAGCGGCTCCGGTGCTACGGTTGCGGCGCCTGTCGACATACAAGAAAGCTCATCTGTGGTAAGTGAATAGTTGCAAGATAAAGAGTAAAACCAAAGGAGTACAAATCGAAATAACCTGATGAGGCTGTGGCGTCGGTAAAGCAGGGCCGGTGGAGTTGAATATGGGGTCCGTGGAGCGGGTCCGGTGCAGTGGACGAAGGCTTCAGCGGACGCGTTGTACAGTGCTTTCGATGAGGCGGATCTATTGCGGCGGACAAGGGCTTGTATGAAGGGCTAGCGAAGGGGCGGACGAGGGAGTCAGTGAAGGGCCTACGCTGTGGTGGACGAGGGCACCGGTTAAGCAGATCCGGTGCGGTGGACCATGATGGCGGTCAAGGAGATCTGGAGCAATGGACAAGCCAGTCGCTGAACCGGCTCCGGTGAAGTGGTGAGTTGGCAGTTGGGGGTTCCAAGGTGCGGAAGGTAGATCCGGCGGGGTGTGAGGTCCACCGCTGCGGCGGAGGACTAGATTCGGCAGCTTGCCGTGGTTGGGGGTCGGGGAGGGGAAGGGGAGGGGCTCTGGGAAGAATGTTGGGGGCAAAGAGGGGAAGACAATGGAGTTACCAAAGCAGCCCTTTTCCGTTCATGTGGCAGGGGTAAAACAGGAATATCGCAGGGCTAAACTTTCGGGCGCGTGATATTTCGATGTGAGCGGGAAGTTTGAAAGCTTTTGGCGCCTAAAATTATAAGTATTCTGCTCTCGTACGACCGACTATGATATCGTGGACGACAATTTGTTTGTTTTGCACGCAAAAAAATGTGCAAGTTTTGAAAATCAATGTCTCCAACTCGAAACTTAGATTGTCCATTCAATTCAAATATGAATCATTGAGCTACTACAAGCAAATACCATCATACGGTCCAATTCAAATGAAATTCCAAATGTGTTTATCCTAAATATGATGACAAAAGCAAAAATGTGTATGTGTATGAATAAAGTGGATGATTGTAAAGTTTGAACATGCCCGTATGTGTATATCTCTAGGTTTGATATATGAATTTGAAATCATGAAATCCCGGCTTAAAAAATGTACCTCCATTTAAATGAATTACAAAAGCTAATGATGGAGTCGAATTCCAAAATTCCAATTTTAGGTTTGTAATTCTGGTACATCAAGGTATATCACGCATGTTCAAAAGTATCGTTATCTCATAGTACAAACTGTGAAACAAATTGATCAACCATGAGTGCACAATGTCTCAATTACGCTAAAGTCCCTCAAATATAGACACCTTACTCTTTATCTGAAGTCAACCCCCCCCACCACCACCACACACACACAGACATAGAGAAATCGTTCTCTCCCCCAAACACCAACACACGAGCACATTAACACACCTCTCTCTTGTAAAGTCCGGACCCCAACATAGGTCTCTATCACTTTGTCTCTCGAGCATGCACACATCTCTTCCCTCACTCTCTAGGTCTCCCTCTATCTCTCTTACCCAAGCACACACACTATGTAGAGTGTATATTTCCCATACACACAAAACGTCGCCCCCAAACGTCTATCTCCCTAGTTATATGGTTCTTGCGCACTCTCCTCACACACCACCCCCACTGCAAACAAGCACACTTTGTCTCCTTGTGCACCACTCTCCTCTTTCTATCTCTCCCACATGCGGACCCGCCCAGCTCCTTCCCTGTATACATATATGTCATGACTCTTTGCATTGCTCCCTAATGTATAATCATTCTCGATTTCGCACATTGTTCTCTACACCATCTATTCTAGATCTCTCATGAAGTCCCTATCACACACACGATGACTCGCTTCCCTTGCATCTCTGTTCATAGGCCAATTTCGGACAACATCAACATTGTCTCCCTATCTATACGCCATTTATGGACACAAACGACCACTCTCGCCCCCTCTCTTCCTCTCCCTCTCTCTCCGTCGCTAGCTCTCTCTTTCTCTTGCTCTCACATCCCTCTCCCACACACACACTTGATGTCTCTTCCAAATAGTCTGCTCCCCCCGCCCGCACCCGTGCTATCTCGCTACTACACATGTCACACCATTCCCCCTTCCCTTATACTAGGTTTACATCATCAGTGGTCTCTCTACTCCACATACACTCTCTCCCTCTCACACACAAACGCGTGCACAAACACACACAGACATGCACAAACACCCATTTATTTGGATCCTCATCTCTCCTCATGTCCGCATGTGTATCTCACACACTCATTCTCTAATTATGTATATGTGTCTCCATGTTACACAACACAAAGACCCATGTACATGTCTCTCTCTATCCTCTGCACACATAGACACAAAGAATCTGTTATCATTGCCTCAGTCTCTAACATATCACACACGCACACTGTCTCTCTCTCTCTTGCAAACACGCTCAACAAGGGTTTCCCCGTGAATAACTTACCGTCTATTCATCAACAGTCGTGGCAGTACGGCGAACACGAGACGTGAAAAAGAATAAATCTACACGTGCTTAGACCACCTAGTATGACTACTAGGACTAGAGCAAGCCAAAAAGAGCGCCGCCGTCACCCCCTCCTTGTCGGCGATGGGAAAATCTTTGTTTTACACAGTTGAGAAGTCACTGTGCTAAGGCTCCACATGCCGAGGCATTGAATAGAATGTAGATGCTAGTTTATGGAAGAAAGTATCGATAATACATTTGTATGTCCATACTTATATTTCTTCTCTTATAAAAAACCGAGTTGGTGATGATGGTACGTGTGCCATCATGCAATATAGACCGTCCGATCTATATCTGATGGATGGAAATTAAACTAAAAGATACCCGCACCCCTCTCCACATTTACAGACAAGACCTTCCCTCATTCATCCTTATCTCCAACAAACCTCATTGTTGAGCAATTAAGAAAGGAAGCCTCTGGAACAAACTGGCCTGGTGGCCACTGCCGGCATCGTCAATCCCCATGCCTCCGCTCAGTCCGACCACCAACCACCACCACACCCCACTCATCTTCACCTTATCTCATATTTCTCGAGATATCATTAGTTTTTACACATGGGATTACTCCCGCAAGGGTCAATCAAAACAAGTGTTTTATAAAAAAATGCATCTTGATGTTCCATGCAATGCACAGATCTTGCTAGTACTCCTACACAACACTAAGTTGGTGATGCTGGTGTGTCTGCCATCCGTCGTTTCTGACCATTAGATCTACATCTAATGATTGTGAGGTAAGTTGTTGCCTTTTCTCACCAACATCCCACTTTTCTACCAATTTGCAGAAAACCCATAATTAGTATCTTAAAACCAACGACATCCCTCCCTGATCTCACCAAAACAGCCCAAGGAATATATTCTAATTGAAACATAATATATCTCTAGTGACATATGTATATCAAAATTAGAGTGTTCTGTACCAAGTTTGTGAATAAGTATTATTCTAATTATGATTCGTTGCAACAGACATGAACATTGCTAGTATTTCCAACCATGCATTTTTTCCAGTATTCCATAGTTTTGTGTTTTCCATCAAGATATTAGTCACTCATGGTTGATATTTACTTTCAATCATGTACACATATGCACTATGTAACTAGCCTTGCTTATTGGTTTCCAAGGCTTAACTTTCATTCCTACTTACAATATGTAGAGTATTTAACGAAAAACTACCACTTTCAACCAGCCCTAGGAAGAATCTATTGTACAAAAATAGCAAAAACATACCCAAAATTTCTTAATCCATGCCAAAAACTACCTAGTACTCCTACCTATTAGGTTCGTTTAAACCCATTTATGACAGGGCTGGCCCACACGTCCGTGCTGACGAGGCAGCTTAAACCAACACATTTTGTTTGAGCGTTGACACAAGGGACCCACATCTGACCTTCTATCCTGTTATTCCCCCTCAAATCATTATTTTTCCTGAACATTACTTCAAACAGTACTTATGCATGTTCGTCGGTGATGCCAGTGATGAGCGAGTTGGCCGCCGCTCCGCCGGACGGGCTGGACGCCGCGCTGGTCTCCGCACTGGTTGGCAGGCTGGCCCGAGCGTGACTCATGAGTGAGCAAGCCGCCGCGCTGGCCTTCGTTCGAGCCAAATGGCTGGCCTTAGCGCGGCGCGCGCGAGCAAGGCGTTGCACTGCCATGCCAATCTAGCTAGCAAACCTTGCAGACAAGCAGCTGGACGAAGCTATCTTGGCTAGCTAGCGGCCGTGAGCGCTGGACGGAGCTGGCATCCGGGCTGCCGCAACATGGGCTCCGCACCACCGACGGTTTTGACCTCGCCTTCTGCCGGCGGCGGTAGCTGCGTCCCATGGCCGAGGATGACTAGGTGGACGGGCCGGAGGTAGGAGGTCACTCGAGGATTTTTGTTGGTAAGAGCATGTACAATGGTTGATAAGGTAGTCTTATCTAAAGTCTGCCACGTATGCAAGTGGTAGTAGTTTCTTGGCATTTTAGTGGTTTCTTGCATTATTAGAACGAGTACAATAGAGCTGAGTTAGCGAGCCATAAGAAATAAACTAGTATATTTCTGCTTAGTTGGAGGAAAGAGAAGAGGAGAGAGAAGGTAAGCGGGCTCTTCGTGAAGAGCCAGCTCTAGCACGTGCTCCTAGGCACTTTGTGAGAATGAGAAGTGGGCCACATAAAAAAGTAGTGCACTCTTTTGATCTATTATTGTACATGTTCGCTATAAGATGGGCTATAGATGACATGGCACTGGCTTATAGCCAGCAGCTGGCTATACTATTAACCATGCTCTTAGGGGTTTCTTGTAAGGAACAATGTACGTACAACTAGCGACAAAAGGCGATTCTAGGTTGCGTTGTACTCCAACAAGTACTACTAGAGGTCGCGGGAGTGTATACCTCGTTTTGTGGGTTCGATCCCGGCCGAACGCACGACGGCCTTTTTTTAAAAATAGTACTACTACACTTTGCTGCGAGCCAATATTTTACACGGGTAGTTTGAGTTTTGAAGTCAAATAGACGTGCGGCCCCATAATCTGGGTGCACTGGACAGCCTAGCCACGTGAACGGGTTTTCCTTCCAAGCATCCTGTGGCTCGCGTGCTCGCCCTAGCCGCACCTCACTTGCAGCTTCCTCATCAGCTAGTAGCATATTTAAACTAGCGCCTCCCAATTAAGCCCGAGGAGCCGGAAAAGCCTGGCGGGGCATTGGAAACTGTGCAATATGGCTCTGTACGTAAAGTGATCTACTACTACTCTGTAGCTTGTGGCGTTGCACGCATGGACTTAACTCCATTATCGGCTCTACTATAAAAGAAAGTCCTCTTGACGTGTTTTTTTTGAAACGTAGGCAAAAGCTTTGCTTCATCTCATTCATAAAGAAGGAACTACTAACAAAGTTCGACGAGATCCATTACACCTTCACAAATGGAAGCAAAAAGCCTAGTCTCGCTGTATCAAATAACTCAAATGTTCTGCCCCCGCAGTAACTGTCGCTGATAAACAGGCTGCTAGTGTGTGCGTGAGAGGAGCGGCTGAGTAGGCTAGCTACGTGAGAGGAGCGGATGAATAGAGCACCGAGAGTACCCACTAGGCCACTACGTAGGTGTACTTCCCCTGCATTGATAGTACAGCGATGGTTCTAGAGAACAGTAGTACCCTCCACTTCCAACTGTAGCTCCTTGGCCCTGAGATTCAAGAGTTCAAAACTGGTGCACTATACTAGACTAGACTAGAAGTACAGTACATCGCACTACTAGTTGAGAAAAGTAGTACTAGTGCTGCTACAGTATGAGTACATACTCCTTAGTCAATAATGTAAGATGTTTTTTGACACTAGTTGGCGTGTACAAAAAATGGCAAAAACATACCCAAAATTTCTTAATGCACGCCAAAAACTACTACCTAGTGCAAAAAATTTCTTACTAGTGCTATTATTTACAGTATAATGCAATCGCATAACGTTCCATAATGCTAGTACTAGTAGTAAATAATAGCCTCACCCCTTCGCTGAGGAACGATCTACAGTTGGAAGGGACGATGACCTGCGGTTACTACGCTCTTATCTCCTCCTCTCCAGTTCCCCTCCCCCTGAAGAGAAGGCAGTTCATCGCTGCTCCCATGGATTCGCCAGGCGGTTCTCCACCTCGTCGGGGCTGGGAGACCTTGGACGATGATCCTCTAGGAGAAATCGCACACCGCTCCAACGTCCTCACCGTCGCAAGACTCGGTGCTTCCTGCACCAACTTTTTCAAGACGCTGCTTAAACAGGCTTGGGAAAAGGCCATGCTTCTTGGTCTTCCATGCGTCCTCGAGGAGAAGGTTCTTCTATGGGACAATCCTTCGAATAGTCCAATGCTCCCTAGCCATGGTTGCACGTTCACTCCGCTAGAGTTGCTGACGTTGAGAGGTAGTCGGATTTTGTCCGATGAGCAGGTCAGTAATGGAGTTTGATCATGTAGTACTTAGTTATTCCATTTCGATCCCGTAATTTCTCGACTGCCCATCGTCTTATATATAGGTCTGGGTCGGTGCCAACGAAGATTGGCTTGCATACCTCCGGCCGGATACCACCATCGTTTTGCACAACATCCACAGCAATGCGGCCATTCCGGTAGACCCCTTCTCCACCATTGGGATCGGCCTTCCAGACTGGCTGGGCTTGAATACGTATGATGATGCCTACATGAGATTGAAGAAGATAGCAATTGCGGACCCGCCGACAAAGCGACATGGCTACGGTGATTACTATCTCATCGCAGTGTTCGACATAAGGATTGCCATCAATGCAAGAGGCAGTAACGGCAAAGGCTGGCGCATGTTGGCGGCGGCAGATTTGTACCCCTACACGTTCGAAGACGCCGTGCGCCATCTAGGCCGCATCTTCGCGGTGACAAGCCAGGGGACTTGTTTCATCTGGTTGCCATCCTACGGTACGGGAGATTACAAATGGAATGCAGAAACCATCATTTGCATCCCTAACGGTACTCCATTATTTTGCAGGGACCAGTCATCCCCCGATCAAAATAAGATCGCTGATCCTGGATGTGCATTTGCATCCGCGATTCGGTCTAACCTAGAACCTTGGGATCAACTATCTTAGCAGTCGTTACCCATGGTACCACTGATGTGCAACATGGTCACACAATCTACCATGATCGGACCGTCACCATCTACCAAGGTATTCCATTTTTTAACCCTCTCGCCTTCTCTTTCATTGTTGTACTAGTAGTATACTTTGTAGTACTAGTAGGAGTACTTTTTACCTTGGAGGACGTGTATAGCTAGCTAGGCCCTTGAAGACTTGAACCCACTAGCTGCCACCATTTTTTTCCATGTCTTACTATCTCTTCCATGTAGCCAAGAGTGGCTATATATAATAAGCCGGTAATTTTACTTCCTCTATACCGGAGTAGTACTATTTGCTGCACAGTATTACTGACCGCCATATTTGAGCACAACATTATTATGCATGGACCTTGACTATGTACATCACCATGTGTCCAGATCTGGGATGTCGCGTGTACCAGATGAACGGCGTCGAGTTCGACCCCCGTGATGCTACATGGGTCCCGAGGAACACTCTTGGAGAGTACTCGCTTTTCATCGGGGGCAGCTACCCCATTGTTAAGCGGATGCCACCTTCCGTGCACGACATGGAAGGCCTGCCGTTCATGAAGCATGGTTGTGTCTTCAGTGCGCACCGCCGGATGAACGACATGCTGGGACACGCTATCCCTGATTTATGCCGCTTCAGCTTGAATGAGTCTGCATCGTGTGGAACCGAACTAGAAAGCTGCGACAATGATTCCCGTTGCCCACTGCTATGTATCATGCCATCCATGAAGAACACCTGGGACTGGAACCTGGAGGAGGACATGTAGCCCATCTATAACGTGTAAGTGGAGTATGGTAATTGTGAACGGTAGCGCTGTGAATATATGTAGACTAGTCGTGCACAAATTTATCACATAAATTGGAGATGAACTTGTGTGGCATACTGGCATTTTTCCTTTAGAATTTATTACTAGTAAATGTGTTATGTGTACGTGCAACTTGTATGGTTGTTGCATGGGCTCCAACATGCTCTTTGAGAAAAAAAGGTGGCACAACTTTGGATATACGTGACGTGGCAGCTACAGTAGCATCGTTCGCTATAGTTGTAGTACACTCCTACTAGGATGACAACTCCTATAAAACCTTGCGCTTGGCTCTTTGCCTCATCGGGAGGTTCAACAGTTTGTACTCGTGTGAACCTTGCGCTTGGCTCTTCGCCTCTTTGGAAGGTCCAACAATGATGATACTACAGTACAATATGCTTCTGGCAATCTGACACCGATTGAACTGCTGCACGTCCACCGCGAGGGCGAGGGCAAGGGCAAGGGAGAAGGAGAGGGAGAGGGAGAGGGCGCTGTAGTCAAAACCCTCTCCTCGTCCCGTGAACCACCGCACGCATGGGCTAGGGAGAGGTGTAGTAAGCAAGCTTCTCCTCGTTCGGCGAGTTGAGGGACACATCAAAGCAGATTATGTAACAATACGCTCTTTACGGTCACTGCATCCTTTCCGATTAATATGGCTTAATTTGAAATGAGAAAAATACACTGGCGGTCAACGTATGTAACAATATGCTCTTTACAGTCACTATATATAGTTTTGCGGCGATTATACGATCACTAGCCCATCTTAGAGCACCGTATTGCACCCTACTGACCGGCCACATAGTCGACGTGGCACTTTGTTGACTGGTTAAATTTTCACCTGGTTTCTGGGTCCCACCTGTGAGTTGGCAGAGCAAAGAAATCAGTTAAACAAACTTTTGGGCGTTAATTATGCCCTGGTCATTGTGTAAATCTCTAAATGTACAATCTTTCACGGACGTACGGAGTAGGTTGAGAACTTGAGCGTGAGCGTGTGTGTTGCGTCGTGTGCTGTGTGCCGCATGGGTGCATGAGTGTAGCGTGTGTCCATGTGTACGTGTGAGTGTTGCATGTTGCATGCATGCATGCATGGGGCTTACTCCCTCCCATTGACATGTTCATATTTCAAGCTTCCACTATTCCCTCCATATGGTGATACTCCCTCTGTTTCCAAATAGTACGGAGTAAAAGTCTCCCTCTGTTCCCAAATACGGAGTATTTTTCTTTCTACAGATTTCAACGAGTGACTAGGTACGGAGCAAAATGAGTGAGGTGAGCGTAGAGGCACATGGATACTGTAGAAAGGAAGTCCTCGCGATCCATTATTCCCCATCTCGGTCAGAGAGAACTATTCAACTAGTCTTCGCAGTGAAGTGACAATACACGCTACAACAGATGGGACACGTAATTAATAAGTTGAACCAGCGTGTTGGTGTTACTAAATCAGCCTTACCCAGTACTGCCATCATGTTTGCCAGTAGAGCAAGCTTCCGCAAATACGCCTACGCACCTCTGTCCTCCATTAACTGACATATGGGCCCTGTTGTGGTAGACCCACATGTCATCGGTGTAACTATTTACACTCCGAAGGATGGTATATCCTGGTAGTAGTACTAGTAAAATTGAGATTGAATGCACTTTCTTCCCCGTCTTCCACTCTTCTTCCTCCTCTCTTCTTCTTCCTCCTCTCTTCCCCATCGTCGGCCGCACACCATTTACCCCTGCTCACTACTCACCTGCCCGCGCCATCTTCCTTAGTAGCTCATGGGTACCATATCCCCCCGCTCACTGCTAGGCCACATGAGGAGAAGCTTCTTCGCTCGCCCGCCCGAATCCACTTCCCCGCTGGGTCGCAGGCACCGAAAACCCCAATGGAAAAACCGACTGACACGCAGAGCCGCGATTGGAATTCCCTCCCCGATGTTCTCTTGGAGCAGATCTGTAGTCGTATGGACCTACTCAGCACCGTCTGTCTGGCTGCATGCTCGGTGCCTTTGTACCTTCTACCCATCTGCAACCGGCCGGCTCTTTTCAAGACACCCTGCTTGCTGATTCCCGATCCTCTCAGGTGGCCCAGACACTAACTTGACGATCCTACGGAGGTTGCCGTGGTGCCCCTCGACATGCTACCACTACCCATCCACCTGTCCTTCATGCGCGGCCACTACTGGGTGGGCATGAAGGCCAACTGGATCATGTCCTCATCCAGCACACCAGTAGTCTGTGGCGTCTCGTGGATATCTACACCCAGCGAGAGATCACCCTTCCATCGTTGGATACCGCCGCCATCGAGCCTCGCGGCCCGCCGGACACTCCTGCCTATTATGCACGAGACGCGTCAAGCTATTGGCTCGACCTCTGTTCGCAGAAAGTTGTAATCGGCGAAGTGCCCACACCATCAGAAGACTACATGGATTACAAGCTCATTGCGTTGTTCAACATGGGATTAGTCCTGTTGAGGCAACATTTCTGTCTGATGCTATAGTGCATGATGGCATCATTTACGCAGTCGACGCACAGATTGGCTGCCTATACTGGTGGAATCTATCGTCGTGTAATTGTTCTAACTCATCTCATCTTTACCTTATGAATACGACTGCCTGTTCATTTGTTACAAATTTAGAATGCATAGCATGTCTATAACCTCATCATTGCTATATGTTCCTCTCATTTCCTAGATTTTTATGACCACACATGTTATTGTTAGAGTTGATATGAGAACAATTGGCATCTAATGATTGTTAGAATACATATTATGAGCATAACATCATGTTTGCTATATGTTACTATCGTTTACAAGATTTTTTATAACAACGCATGTTATTGCTTAGAGTTGATATGAGAACAGTAGTAGTAAGTGCTATGGTGGAATATGAGTAGGTGCTGTCATAGCTGTTTTCCTCTCATTGTTACATGATGTTTGAACCATGACATATTGCTAGAATATGAAAGCCATTGGCTTATTTTTTTAACTTGGGGTATGATTATGACCACGGCATTGCAATTCTCTATCTATGATAAGTGTCACTGTTATAATAATCTTAATTCCACACATACTCTGAACATGATTGTTTATTTTTGTCCTTTTGGCCTCCAATTTGAACTGTTGCAGCAGACGCAAATGCGCTGGCCTTCATGATTCCAGGACCTGGAATCATACCAGCCGATGGGTGGTGGTTTATCGCTCGTTCAGCTGACAGCGGTCATTTGATGCTCATTCGCACGTACCAAATTGACCAAACCATTACATCAAACCACATGCAATACAATGAGTGGGGCATTCATGACATTGATGGCTATGGCTGCTTCGTGTTCGAGAAAGATCCCAGCTCCATTGGGCGAGGCATATTCAACTGGAGGCGGGTTTACAGCCTCGGCAACCACTCGTTGTTCCTCAGGCTCAATTATCCGATCATCCATCCAATCATCGATCATATCAGCGGCGATGATTACTGTGCTATGCAACTTCCATTCGCGAGGAGGGGTTGTGTTTACACATCATACCATGGGTTTCATGAACCACCATATCCAGAGATTTGTCGACACAACTTGTTGCCAGATAATCTTCAGTGTGTGAAAGGCATCAAGCTTCCATGCGATGGATGGCTTTTGCAAAACCGACATGCGGCGATGTGGTTCATGCCAACAAAAAATATGCACAACTTGATTCGTGCTGATATCTAGAATGAGTCATGTATTCTGCTGCTCTAGCACGACCCTCTTTTGTTGGAAATTATGTACTGTTGTTAGTTTGAAGCACTCCTCTGGTTTGAAGGATAGATACCTTCATGGGATCAAGTGCATCCTAACTCACCTGCGTAGGATGTACTGATAATGATGATGGAGATGTTGTGCCGAAGCCATATATATATATCAGTTAGGCTTCAAGTGCGTACTTGTTAGGTAAACCTATGTATAAATTGTGACACTAAATACGACTAGTAAGTAGTACAGTAGCAGTACTAGTATACATCGGTCAAATTATTCATCATGTCCACACATTGAATTGACGTGACAACACGCTGCGTGTGAGGTGACACAAGAATCCTGGCGGTGTGTTCGGGTATTTTGGACTTCAGATTTGGAGTAACACTTATTTGTCAAAATCTTTCATCATGCACTTAAAATAGTCGATTGATCATACATTGAGTACCATATAACTGGAATTACCGATGCAAGTCAAAGAAGGATTGGCCGGTGTTGCCGGCTGATGCCAAGTTCGATCCCACGGATCAGGAGCTGATCGAGCACCTTGAGGCCAAAGTGAGTGCTGACAGCGCGAGATTTCAGTCTCTCATTGATTTGTTCATACCAACCATCAACAACGAGCACGGCATATGCTACACCCAACCTGAGAAACCTCCAGGTAAGACACCGATCGGCCGTCTACTTGCACAAACATATTCCTCTGTTTATAGCTCTATTTTTCTTTTTAGACGCAGACCTGGTAAAGCAATTACAATTTGACAGTTAATAAAAAGTGAAACAAGTGACTGCAACATGCCAAAGATGTTATGAAAATGCCAACTAGGTACACTAAAACCTGTATTCCACAATACTGCAAGTATCACACTGAGTGGCCTAAGGAAGCATTTCTTCCAGCGCAATTCTAGGGCTTTCAAAAGGGGCACGTGGACGCGTTGCAAGATATAGTCGGAGTGCAGCATGCACGCGATGTGGCACAAGACCGGCAATACCTTGCCGGTGATGGTCAACGGCCAGCAGACGGGAAGCAAAAAAGGTTGTGGTGCTGCACACCAACAAGAACTTCGACCAGCAGAGGACCAACTGGGTGATGCACCAGTACCACCTCGGGGACCTGGAGCAAGAGAAGGAGCGGGAGCTGGTCCTCTGCAAGATTTTCTACCAGACGAACACTAGGGCAAGGAGTAAAAAGATTATAAGTTAGTTTGGTATTGGTAGTTGTACTACCTTGTCGTCCGCAAGTTGGTATTGTTGTTAACGATCTTTTGGTATGAACTTGCATTTGCTTCCAACCATCATGTAGAGGGTCGACGTGGATATAAAGCTGAATCATTTGCTTCGAAACGAATTTTCAGGCACCTGATTTTTATTTGATGGGTAGCATAAGCACCTGCCGTTTGAATTCCCAGTTCTCCAATTTTTTCGAAACAAGTGCATGCACTTATTATCACGATAAAAAAATATCCGTGTTGCATCCCAGTTATCAGTCTGTACTTGCAGAATTCTCTCGTTTATTGAGCACGTATTTGTTTTTTCAGGTCGAGCAAGTTTCAACTGGGCTGTAGACCGCCCAGGGTTGGTTTTGTTTTTAACAGGCCCATCCCATGACGACAACGGGGCACAAAGATCCAGCCGGTATCTACTGGCCTCTGGCCCGCCAGCGTTAGTTATATTTTGTCTTACAACATCCACAGGTAGTTTTTTTACCGAATCAAACACACAACCCAGTTCTATTTTCCTCTTGAAATGCATGTCCCACATTCGTTTTCAAATCTCTACCTATAGTTTTACTAGTTCATATACACGTATCATTATATTGAAAACACATAAAATTCCCTTTTCATATTTTCATCCTTATTTTTGATGTTTTTTCCCACCGAGCGCTGATTTTTTTACCACTGGTTTTCCCTTAAAGCAACTCAATTGTCCAACGTCTTATTTTCTTACAAAAACAAAATGATTTTTTTGGCAAAATAATAAGTTCTTAAAAAATGTTTATCATTTCGGGATTACAACAGTTCGGACTCCAGCGAAATATGCAAAATAAGGTTGAACTTTTTGACTGTGGTCCTGGGCAGAAAATGGGCTATAATAAATTACTTAAGAATTAGCAAATGGGCTGCAAATTATAAAAAATAGCAAATGGGCTTTATGTTGTCTGCCATAGATTTGGAGGCTGAGTTGTGGGCCTACTAAGTTCATGCGTACACAAGGTTTCTCAAAAAAGAAACTTAGTCAACAATCGACTCTACCAGCGTCAGACCGTTAGATGTCAATCTAACGGCAATCGTGCTTCTTCAGTCTCTGATCTTCCTGCCCCAGCCGCCCAAACCAGCACCGTCGGAACCGCCTGCTCCCGCCTCCCATGGACGGCAGTGCTACCAGGCAGGCCTCACGGCCCCATCATACTCGCATCCTTGCCCTGTCTATCCCTCTACTCACCCACACCTCCTGTTATTTTCCGGCGATGGGAGCCGAACCAGTCAACCCTCGTACTCTCCACCGCGTGGGTAGCCACCGTCGTGTCTTCCCCGGCTCCGTGTTGTTCCCTTCATAGGCCTCACCGTCGTCCACCGCCCTGGTGCTCTCGGCGCGGCTTGGTCAACAATGTCCATCCAACGGTCGTACTGCTTATTCAACTCTGGTCTTCTTGCCCCAGCCGCGCAAAGCAGTGCCGGTCGTGTCGCATGCTCCTGCCTCCTGTGGCCAGCTTTGCTGCCGCGGAGGCCTTACCGTCCCCATACTACTCCCACCGCTGGCCAGGCCATCCCTCCACTCACCCACTCCCCGTGTTATTCTACGGCGACGACAACCTCACACAGCAGCCGAACCAGTGAACCCTCATACTCCTCTCCGCGTGGGCATCAACTGCCGCATCTTCCCCGGCTCCGTGTTGTCCCCTTCCTAGGCCTCGCCGTCGTCCACCGCCGTGGTGCTCTCGGCACGGCATGGTTAATGTGGTCAACGACCAACTTCCATCGGAAGAGTACTGTACGTGGAGAGGCTGACAGCTGGGTCCACGGCAGCCGCAAGGAAGTGCCTCCTTATTACGTGCAAAATAATTATTCCTCCACCTGCCAGCAGGGACCCATAGGACGGGCCACCAGTATTTAGTGGAAAAAACGTTTCCGCCCTAATTGTGGGGACCCACAGGACCGGCCACCGTATTTCATGAAAAAAACGTTTGCCCTTGACTCCTGGGACCCATCGGACGGACCACCATATTTCATGAAAAAAACGTTCCTCCCGCTGTCAGCTCGGACCCATCGGAAGTGCCTCCTTATTACGCACAGAAAAATGAATACTCCCCCTCCTTGCTGGGACCCACCATGGTGGGAGGCTGACTTGTGGGCCTACTAAGTTGATGGGGACGGAGGGCTTTGTCAACTTAGTCAATATGAACGATTCTAGCTCCAGTGACCGTACGATGTCCATCCAACGGCCGTCGTGCTTCTTCTATCTCTGCTCTTCCTGCTCCAGCCGCTCAAACAAGCGCCGATAAGACTGCCTGCTCCCTCCTCCCCGTGGCCGGCTCTGCTGCCGCGCAAGCCTCACCGCCCCACCGTACACCCATTGCTGGCCTAACCATCCCTCTACTCACCCACACCTGCTGTTATTCTTCGGCGACGGCAGACGAACCAGTAAACCCTCGTACAGTCGTACTCCCCTCCGCGTGGGAAACAACTGCCAATTCTTCCCTGCCTCCGTGTCGTTCCCTTCCTAGGCCTCGCCATCGTCCACCGCCCTGGTGCTCTCGGCGCGGCCTGGTCAACATGGTCGACGACCGACATGCATCTGAAGTGGACTATACATGGAGAGGCCGACAGCTGCGTCCATGGACGCACGCAAGGAAATGCCTCCTTATTACGTGCAAAATAATGATTCCTCCACCTGACATCAGGGACCCATCGAAAGGGCCTCTGTATTTCGCAAAAAAACGTTACCGCCGCTGACAGCTCGGACCCACCAGCTATATCTTCGCACGAAAGGAAGTGCCTCCTTATTACGCACGAAAAAAATGAAGACACCCCCTGTTAGCTGGGACCCAGTATAGTGGCAGGCTGACTTGTGGGCCTACTAAGTTGATGGGGACAGAGGGCTTTGTCAACTTAGTCAATATGCATGATTCTAGATCCAGTGACCGTACGATGTCCATGCAACGGCCATAGTGCTTCTTCAACCTCTGGTTTTCTTGCTCTAGCCGCCCAAACCAGCGCCGGTCGTGCCTCATGCTCCTGTCTCCCATGGCCGGCTGCGATGCGGCGGAGGCCTCACCGCCCCCTACTACTCCCACCGCTAGCCAGGCCATCCCTCTACTCACCCACACCCCTGTTATTCTGCGGCGACGGCAGCCTCACACCACGGCCATCCACTGCCGCGTATTCCCCGGCTCCGCGTCGTCCCCTTCCTAGGCCTCGCCGTCGTCCACCACCCTGGTGCTCTCGGCGCGGCGTGATCAACGTTATCAAGGAACGACTTCCATCGGACGTGGACTATATGTGGAGAGGCTGACAGCTGGGTCCATGGCCGCAGCAAGGAAGTGCCTCCTTATTACGTGCAAAATAATTATTCCTCCACCTGACAACGGGGACCCGCCAGCTTCAACTTGTGCTCAGTTGCATCATCTGCACTAGTATCATCGGCACCTGCAACTGTTTGGAAGTATCTATGAGTCATGGGGACTCAACAATCTCACACCCGCGAGATCAAGACTATTTAAGCTTATGGGTAGGAAAGGGTAGTGAGGTGGAGCTGCAGCAAGCACTAAGCATATATGGTGGCTAACATACGCAAATAAGAGCGAGAAGAGAAGCAAAGCACGGTCATGAACTAGAAGTGATCAAGAAGTGATCCTGAAACTACTTACGTTCAAGCATAACACCAAAACCGTGTTCAGTTCCCGGACTCCGCCGGAAAGAGCCATCACGGCTACACATGCGGTTGATGCATTTTAATTAAGTTAAGTTTAAAGTTATCTACAACTGGACATTAACAAATTCCCATCTACCCATAACCGCGGGCACAACTTTCGAAAGTTCAAAACCCTGTAGGGGTGTCCCAACTTAGCCCATCAGAAGCTCTCACGGTCAACGAAGGATATTCCTTCTCCGAGGAAGACCCGATCAGACTCGAAATCCTAGTTACAAGACATTTCGACAATGTTAAACAAGACTAGCAAAGCCGCCCGGATGTGCCGACAAATATCGATAGGAGCTGCACATATCTCGTTCTCAGGGCACGCCAGATGAGCCAGACATCGGGTTGGCATAGACCATGGTTGCCCAGGGGGCGTCGGACATCGCTCAGGTTGGACCAACACTTAGAGAAGCACTGGCCCGGGGGGGGGGGTTAAAATAAAGATGACCCTCGGGCTCCGGAAACCCAAGGGAAAAAGGCTAGGTGAGGCAAATGTAAAACCAAGGTTGGGCCTTTCTGGAGGAGTTTTATTCAAAGCGAACTATCAAGGTGTTGCCATAACATCGAACCGTGTAAGGAACGAAAAATCAAGGAACATAACACTGGTATGACGGAAACTAGGGCGGCAAGAGTCGAACAAAACACCAGGCATAAGGCCGAACCTTCCACCCTTTACCAAGTATATAGATGCATTAAATAAATAAGAGATATTGTGATATCCCAACACATCCATGTTCCAACATGGAACAAACTTCAGCTTCACCTGCAACTAGCAACGCTATAAGAGGTGCTGAGAAAAGCCGTAACATAGCCAAACAATGTTTTGCTAGGAAGGTGGGTTACAGGCTTTTCATGGCAATATGGGAGGAATGATATAACAAGTGGTAGGTATCATGGCATAGAAATAGATCGAGCAAATAGCAAGCAAAGATAGAAGTGATTTCGAAGGTATGGTCATTTTTCCTGAGATCCCGCAAGGAAGAAGAACGAGTCCATGAAGAAGGCAAACGGACGTAGTCGAACGGATCCTCACAAACGCGACGTTATCAGAACTAGCCCGAAGAAGCAACATCGGAAAGAAGCAAACAACATGGTAAACAACCACCACATAAGCATGGCATGATGCGCAAACAATTATGATGCATGTCCGGTTTAAATATGCATGGCATGGCAAAGTGCACAAACAACACTACAAGTTAAGTGGAGCTCAATATGCAACGAGTTGCATATTGACAGAACACCACATTCAAGTTATTTAGTTCGATCTCGTTTATGTACCCAACAATATTAAATGTTGATTAACATGGCAAGAGGTGAAGCAAAATATAACTACCTATCTAGGCAAGTTTAAATGAGGCCGGAACAACAAATAACAAGTCCGGAAAAATCCTCATGACCATAATATAGATTTGGTACTGTTCTGCCCTAAGGCATATTTTAGAGTTGTTAAACACGCAAAGCAATGCCACCATGTTAAACTAGGCATTTTCCACCCCATTTGCATATAAAGATTATTTAAAACTGAGCTATGTTTAATTAGTCATGAATTAAATCATTTTAACATGGCATAGGAGCAAATTAAAGCAAACATCATTTTAAACTTTTTAAACATGCATGAAAGTTGGATATTATGAAACTAGACACAAATCTAAGAATTTTTTCATATAACTTTTGTTTTAGTATGATGCTCCATTTGTGAGTTATTATATGAATGTTGTCTAGGGACTTTTCTATAAAACTGGTAAAACTCTGGATAAAAGACAAATTCACAGCGCGGGAAAAAAATACATGGGCCAGAACTGAGATCTGGCCCAGGTCGCTCACCCTAGCTGGGCCTTGACATTGAAATTGGGCCGTGAACTGGGGAAGTAGGCGCGGCCCAGGATGGCGCTAGGCGAGTGCGTGAGCACTGCATCGGTCAACGCGGGGTGGGGCGACGCTGCGAGCGGTTCGAGCTCTTCTGAACGAAGCACAGCGAGCAAAGGCCGACGGCGAGGCATGGAGGTCGATGGTGAGGGGCAACTGCGGTGGTACAGCGGATCCATGCGGAAGGTGAGGATCTCCGACGAGGTAGGGCTTGGCACGGGCTCCGTGGGGTCCTTGCAGAGGCTTCTCCTCAGTGCTGCAGGCTGGGCACAGAGCAGGCAAGGTGGCGGCGAGGTTCAGCGAGGGGCGCAGCACAGGCGAGGCTCCAGGCGACGGTCGGCGAGGCATGAAGCAGGGCGGCGGCTCCAGGGACTTGGCAGGACTCCATGAAGAAGATGGCGGCGGTGACACTGAAGGAGGCGTGGCGAGCGATTCAGAGGATTGGTGGAGGCCGCCTCTGAGGCGTACGGGTGTGGTCAACAAGGACGGCAGGAGCGAGAGGCTCGGCCCCGACCTTGTTCGAGGGAGTTGCAGCCGTGAGAGACTCCGGCTGGAAGGGGAGGCAGCAGAGGAGGCTGATCTGGCGCGAATCCAAAGGGCGGCGACGAGGAGAAATAGTGTCCATGCGATCTCCTTGTTGGCTGCTGGTGCTCCGACGGCATCAGCAGGCCTCCGTCAAGCTCGAGGACGGGAGGAAGGAGGTCCCCAGGACGGGCGCTGGCTCATGTGGCTACTGGAGTTGCTGGTTGGATGGATGGATCAATGAAGAACAGTGGGGATTGGCCGGCGTTGAAAACAAGGAGAGTGGCGACAGATGGGATGGATGGATGGGACAAGGCTAGGGTCACTACAAAAAAAAGACACATCCATGACATTTTGGGTCGAACAAAAAAAATTTATGTCATACATCTGCCACTTCTATGATGATAATTGTGACAAAACCGGGTATCATCATAGATGTGGTGGGCTCCTACTTCTATGACAAAAAATCATGATAGAAAATGGGCTTTTCATCCTGGGCGGGCCGGAGACGCAGCTGCATGACATTCTTTGGGCCGTCCATGATGGAAAAACCGTGGTAGAAGCGAGGGCGAGGAAAATTTCGGGGAGTTCCCGGTTACGGTGGGAGGTCGGGGCCGAGCGATGTGTGTTTCTCTCATACATGTACGCGCGTATGTGCGAGGCGTTGGCTCTAACTGAACCCGAGCGAGGCGTTGGGCTCTAACTGAACCCGAGAGATTGCACTACAGGCTACGCGTTACTGAACCCGAGCGATCGATCAATGGCTGTTAACTGAACCCGATCGAACGATTCCTTCGCTACTGATGCT